>NC_051078.1:42321359-42621359 GCF_004664715.2 Peromyscus leucopus | reverse complement strand
CCACTAACATTGCCTCTGTCCAAGGAAGGGAGGGAGGGAGGGAGGAAGAAGGGGGGGAGAGAGAGAGAGAGAGAGAGAGAGAGAGAGAGAGAGAGACAGAGAGACAGAGAGACAGAGAGACAGAGAGAGAGAGAAAGGAAGACAGACAGACAGACTGACTGACTTGGTCTGGGCTCTTAAGCAACTAGCGATGTGAAGGATTGTTAGAAAGACCCGGGTCTGGTGACTGGAACCTTCTGAATTTGAATCCCAGCTTGGACTTTGCTGTCCGTGCCCCTCAGCACAGCTCATGTCTGGCCCTGAGGTTCAGGTTCCGTGCTATCCCCTTGGCAGGGTGTTTTTGGGCTGGAAAGCTAGGTGATAGTCAAGGCAAATTGCTCCAGCTCTGAGTGGAGATTCCGGTAGTTTCTCTCTTTAGGATTGGCATGATAACAGTCAATGACACTCAGGGAAAAAAAAAATGAGGAAAGAAAAAATGGGTGAGGGGGGCGCAGACCTGTCTGTCAGGAGGAGAGGGCTGGGCCTCAGCCAGCGGAGGATGCTGCTCTCTCTACAAGTCGGCTGAGGCCTGGTTGTAAGAAGCCCAGCTCCCACAGCTCCCCCTACTGGAAATTTTCAGAATTTATGCCAAATAGCCTAATTTTGAGAGGACAGATTGGTTTCCATCAGCCCCAATAGACAGGGAGGCCAGGTCATAAACGGAGGCCTTGCTAAAACTTTTAACCTTTGCCTGAAGAAGACCAGCTGAAGGTAAAGACGGAGGGGGAGAGGGGCAGAGATTCTTAAGCTGGGACCAGGAAAGCCCTTGGGGCATGCGTGTCTGTGCATAAAGTCTCTCCTGGTCTGGGATAAGTCCATGTTCCCATGACATGGTTAAGGATGCAAGGACTTCATCAGAGGCAAAGTCTGCAAAGAAAAATTAAGAAATACAAGTACAGGACCTGATAAAGTGCTCGCCGCCAAGCCCAGGGGCCTGAGTTTGATTCCTGGAACCTACGTGGTGGAGGGAGAAACTGATTCCTAAAAGTTGTTCTCTGAGCCCCACATACTCACTGTGGCTCACCACACACACACACAAACACACACACACGTGTACACACACATGCATACACACTCACAAACATACACAATTATACACACACGTACACACATGTATACACACATACACACAGTCACACACACACTGTCACGCACACTCACACCCACCCACCCCCCACAGACACACACACAGATACACACACACATGCGTGTACACACACATGCATACACACTCACAAACATACACAATTATACACACTCACACACATGTATACACACATACACACAGTCACACACACAGTCATGCACACTCACACACACCCATCCCCCACAGACACACACACACAGATACACACACACACATATGCATGCACGACGCACGCACGCACATCCCCCCTAAGAAACATAAAAGATACAAGTTTATCAAACACCAAGCCAAAGTAAAATTTACAATATCTTGTAAAAGTCAATAAAAACTAGGCATGAATAATGAAGAGAAAAACTAGTTAATTAAAACCAACAGAGAGGATACACATGTCAGATAAAGACTGAGAAAGTCACAGTTCCGTCCCATATGTTCAACAGGGCAGAAAGGAAAAGTGTGTTAGGGAGAGATGTAAACGACACCCAAGCCTAATGTTTACAGATGGAAACACAACATTTGAGTCGAATCACACCGTCTCCAATTGACAGCTGCTCAAACACTGACACCAAAATGTTCAACCTGCAGACCAGCAGTAAAGACAAAACGAAACCAGAGAAAAAAACTGGACACATCAATAGAACATGAGTGAACTGTGGGACAATGTCCCGGGGAAAGGAGAAAAGACGTTGAAATTTTAAAGCCAGTGTTTCCCAAACTCGATGGAGATGCTAAACATCCAGTTCCCAACATGCAAAGAGCCTTGAACAAAGGCAATGTGATGAAAATCTCACACCACTACAAAACTCCTTAAAATCGATGACAAGGAGAACATCTTACAAGCAGGCAAAGCCAACACGTTGATAAGAGAGTCACGTTACCATGACAACAGCTCCCGTGCTGGACTCAATTCCACCTAGAGGACAGTGGAGCATTTATCTTTAAAGTACTAGAGCAGAAACACCATTGCCAATCTAAAAACAAAACAAAACAAAACACCTAAAGCAACAATATCTGTAAAGAACAAAGGCATGATAAATACTCTTTTCAGATACACAAAAGCTGAAAGAGAAATGTAATTAATTGTCCAGGAAGACACACAGTGACAGCAGAGAGAGATCTAGAGGCACAAAAAGGGGTGGGAAATGCCGGACATTGTCGTCACGAGCCTAAGTGTAAAATCACCTCCCAGGTATTCTAAACCATTTGAAGAACGGCTGGTCAAGGCCACACTGCTAGTGTTGTGTCGTGGGGGCTTCTAGCATGCTGCAGTAAGGTGCGGAGAACCAGAGGGGCCAGGCTGGGATTCAGAGATGGAAGTGTGACGCCGTGGATGCCTGGGCATGGCATGGTGTATGTAATACGGCCTGAAGGCAGACTGCAGAAAGTGAAAGGTGCTCTTATACACCTAAAAGCAGATGTTCAACTGCCCTAAATAAACAGGGCAGCAAGTAAGTCAATAAAGAAGGTGAGGCATGATTAGAGAAGATGACCGAAAGGGAGGCGAAGAAGGAGACGGAGCAACAGAGCAGTTGCACACAGTGGACAACGCACAGAGCAGTGGATGTCAGCCTGCTGTATTCTGTATAAGTGTCTCAACACCTTAACCAAAAGCTGTGGGTTATCACACTAGACGGAAAGTTAAGAACTGAACCTGGGAGTTGACTCAGTGGAAAAGCACTTGCCTTGCAGAGTGAGGACCAGAGTTCGGATCCCTTGAACCCACGTAAGTGCCAGACAGAGGCAGGGATCTCAGGGCAAGCCAGCTAGCTAGACTAGCTGCATCGGTGATGTCTGGATTAACTGAGAGGCTCTACCTCAATGGTGGAGAGCAACTGAGGAAGCCTCCCAACATCTACCTCCGGCCTCCACATACATGTGCTCATAGGTGCGTACGCTGGTGTGTACACAGACCATACACATATACATATGCAAGAAATGTTAAGAACTAACTATATTCTGTCATGAAAGATTCACTTTATTTCTTTCTTATTTTTGAGGCAGGGTCTCACTGTGTTGCTCTGGCTGGTCTGAAACTCACCATGTAGAGTAGGCTGGTGTCAATTCCTCTTGACCCTGCTTCCCCAGTGCTGGAATGACAAGTATATAGTCTCACACTGGGAAAGACTCCCTTTAAAAATAGAGATACAAATATGTGGAAGGCAAAAGAGAGAAAAGGATGTAGCACATTATCACCTACAGTGGTTTGAATGAGAATCACCCCCATAAGCTCATATATTTGAATGCTTGTTCCCATTTGGTGGAGACGTTTTGGAAAGGATTAGGAGGTGTGGCCTCGTTAGAGGAGATGTGTCACTGGAGGGTGGGCTTGAGGTTTCAAAAGCCCATGCCAGGCCCAGTCTCTGTCTCTCCCTCCTCTCCTCCAACCCCCCCCCACGCTTCCAGCCTGTGAATGAGATGTAAGCTCTCAGCTACTGCTCCAGCACCATGACTGCCTGCCTACCACCACGCTTCCTGCCATGATGGTGATGAGCTCACCCTCTGAAACTGTAAGGAAGCCCCAATTAAGCACTTTCTTTTGTAAGTTGCCTTGGTCACGGCTTCTTTTTCACAGCAATAGAAAAGTAGTAAGACACCACCAATCACAGGAAAGCTGGGGTGGGTGGAATTCATCAGACAAGTTCATTCAGAATGGGACATTTTTTTTAAATGAGGGATTAGAAAGAGGATTTCATAATGTTATGATACTAACTCATCAAAAGGATATAAATAATAGTTTTAATGAACCTGGCAATAGTCACAGTTACATGAAACAAAATTTCATAAAACCTCAAGAAGAAATATTTTAATCCACAGAGTTACAGATTTCAACACATTTCTTTCAATAATTGATGCAATAAGTGATCATCAAATTTTTCACACTAGAAAAGCCTTGAACAGCCCTGTCAGTCAACTCCACTTAACTGACATTAATTGCCTAAGGGCTGCAGATCACACCCTTTTTATGAGAAAAAATGGGACATATTTTGGAATTTTTAGTCTCTACAGATTCAAGACTGAAATCATACAAAGGTTGCTTTCTGACTGCAATGGGATTAAATGATGTACAGAGGCAAGATGACATCAATTAAACCCTAACACAATGTTATGGTAGAGATTAACAACCAGACACTGGATGGAAAGGCGAAGATGCTGGAGTAACCAGACTGACTTGGACACAGTCCGAGCTCGAGGAGATGCACTACCCAGGTTCCACGAGGCTGGGGGATAGGTGAGAGCAATTTTACCACAAAGCCAGGTAAGATGATAGAGTAAGATGGTACTGGTGTCGGACCAGCCATGCAGAACTGAGCCCACACAAGAACCACAACACGGTTAATTGTTTTCTAGACAGCACCGAGGCAGTGAAGGACGTGAAGACTCTTCTGCAGAGATGCTGTTGGAGCTGGCTGTGAAAGCACAGGCATCAGGGTGGAGTTAGAAGACCAAGAGTTCCCGGTGATTCTCAACTACATCCTGAGTTTGGAGCCAGCCTGGGTTACATGCTATCTATCACACATGCACACACATGCATGCACAAGCACAGAGCCAAAACCCCAAAGTAACAACAACACCTCCCACAAATGTTGCTGGAATTATTGGAAATAATTGGAAATGGGCTTTGATCCTTATCTTTACCCAGACAAAAAAGGCTAACATGGCCTAAATATAAAACCTACAACTGTGAAGCTTCTAGAAGAAAACCTACGAGACGCTAGTTGAGTCAAAGATTCCAAGACATGATAGAAAGAGCACTATTTAAGAACACATCATATAAAAACTCCCTCCTGCTGGCCTTTTTGTGATGGAGAAGGTTTTCCTTTCAAAGGTGTTGTTAGGAGAGCACAAAGATGAGACCTGGACCATGGGGAAGTATTTGTAAGTCACAAATTCAATAAGCACCCTGTATCTAATATATTTAAAGAACTTTCCAAATTTAATAAGAGAAAAACTGAACCCAGAGGTCTCTCTGTAATGAACCTTGGCACATGTGTTCACTGAGTGGGGACATTTGGATTTATTTTTAAAACTGTCTGAATAAATGGGAATGTTATAAAAAAGAAATACATACACTAAAAATGTAAATTAAAATTCATTATAAAAATGTTTATTCAATACTTACTAAAGTGGCTAAAGCAATAAAAATATGACTATATCAGTTTTAATCAAGGATCTCCAACACATAAGGCCCTATGTCTGATGCTCAGTGTGTATACACACACACACACACACACACACACACACACACACACACACACACACACCACAGGAGGAAGAGGAGGGAAAAAAAGCTTTTTAAAAAGATTAAGTGAATACATCCTACTAGGGAAGAATTTTATTATAAGTAAATTATGACTGAAGAATACATGAGAAAAATGTCCCTTAGAACTGGTGAGTGCATCCATGTCAGGTTAGAAAGAGGTACCAGTGTTCCTGTAAGCGACTGATCTTCTTCTATGAACACAGTGTCTTTTTCTATAGTTTAGACCACTGGCATGAAAACAGTTCTAAGAGTCAGAAGTGTGTGTTTATCTATTTGTTGAGGTGCATAGGATCAACCCCAGGGCCCTGTTCACGACAGACACACACTCTACCACCTAAGCTACACTCCTCGCCCACACGTGTGTATATTTAAACATTTCCTACCTTTGGTCTCTGAATCTTTACATGCTAAATGCTATGGTATCATTGTAACTCAATGTGAGTGTCCAGGAAGAGTTTGTTCAGTCTTTAAACAACCATTTAGCAAATCAGAGCTGTGCCAGGCAGGGGCCAAATGTTGCCTTTAAAAAGGTTTCTGTATTTATCTGTTTCTATTTGATGATGCCCTTGATATCTATCCTCTACTGATCATTATCTATGTATCAATCAGTCAATCAATCAATCAACCAATATACCTACCTATCTACTACTCATCTATCATCTCTCTCTCTCTCTCTCTCTCTCTCTCTCTCTCTCTCTCTATCTATCAATCATCTATCTATCCATCTATCTTTTTGGCACTGAGGTGGAACCTAGGCACTTGTGCATGCATGCCTCTGACACTGATCTACATTCCCAGTTCTTGCCTTTTGTTGTTGTTATTATTATTATGATGTTGTTGTTTTCTTTCTAGATCCTGAACAGAATGACAAACACATTACAGGCACTATCCCCCACAGACCCCCATGGAGTGGTTATTCTTATCATTTTACCTAAGGAAACGGAAGCACAGAGGGGTCAGATAACCAAGTCCCACATCCGTGAGCCTCACAGAGGATTCTCGCCGGCTCTGACTTCAGTCTGTGACTGCTTCTCTGCATGATTGCTTATGATTTTTCCCTAGGTTATTCGCCCTGGTGTACAGGTTTTCACCAATCACTGACTCAGCCGATTGATTCATTTAATGCTTGTTGCGTGCTTAGGGTTGCTTTCTGAGCTGGCAGTGGTTTCTCTTTGTGTTTTCAGGGGAAAGTAAAATAATGTCTTGCCAGGACAGAAGGGACTGGCAAGGCTTGTTTCTGAAGAGGAGACTCAATGAGTGTCGATCTTTAATGAGCAGCCTTCCACAGGCTGACAGCTATCTGCCATTGGGATGTTTGCCTGCAGCTATGCTAAGAATGAAGGCCTGGGGGAAATGCTTGTCCCCTAGGGGTTTTCCTAAAGCCCCAACATCTACCCTATGTAGCAAATGGGACAATTTTCTCTGTAGGAATGACTTTATCCTGGTCTAGCTTACAACTGGCTAGTTTGAAATTTTCTTGTTAGGTAATGTGTCCCCCACACATCGCTGTGTCAAGTCCCTGACTCCAGTGTGACGGTGCCAGAGGGTGGGGCCTTTTGGAAGTGATTAGGCAGGAAACAGGGCAAGTGACAGTCTCCCCAAAGTCATGGTGTCCTCACCTGGGGTCCTTGTACAACTGGTTTCTCACATGTTTATGTCAGACTGTCTGTGACATACAGGGTCATGGATTATGGTATATGTGACTAGAGGCAAGTCTTAATCTATATGTGGTTATGTGCAGCACATCGTAGGTGATCAATAAATGCTTTCTTTTTATGGGTTGGCCAGTCCTGGAAGGAGCTTTGGAAAAAAGATAGCGTGAGTATGGGGATAGTCCAAGTGGGGCCTTTTAATAACACATGAAAAATACTTATGAAAGCAGAAGTGAATATTTCTTTCCTGCATCTGAAATCATTCTGTGTCATCTCGGGGACCCCACTAAGAATGTAGACAGTAAGCTGGGTGGTGGTGGCAGCGGTGCACACCTTTAATCCCAGCACTCAGGAGGCAGAGCTGGGCAGATCTCTGTGAGTTCGAGGGCAGCCTAGTCTACAGAGAGAGCTCCAGGACAGGCACCAAAACTACACAGGGAAACTCTGTGTCGAAAACAACAACAACAAAAAAGTGCGGATATCAAAATTGGCATTCTCAGCAACCCCGCTTGAAACAGCAATCATAGAATTTGCTTCAGGGGCTTATTTGTGATGCCCTGTGAGGCTGAGGCCGCTGATGAGACATTTTGAGGTCATTATCACGGTTCCCTTAGGTCACTACTGGTGGGTGGCCTCTGTGTCAAGGTTTTTCTCATGTATCAGGGGCTGTCAACAAACCACCAGCTGGCCTGTTGTCTTAAAATAAGACAATGCATTTCCTGCCCAGCGAGAGTTAGGGGCCTTCCTGGAGCCTTATCTTTTAAGAGTCTGCCTAGCTCAGGCAACTTGAGCTCACTGCACAGCACGAGTCAAAAACATACCCTGATATTCCAGGCCTCACCCGTTGGAACTGTCTGCCTGGGAAACAGACGCGAGCTAAGTTCCTCGTGTGAACTCCGAATCATTTATCCCTCAAAGCTCATACAAATTGGCAGACAATAATGGCTCTTGATCCATAGATTCATTATGTATTTGTAAAATGTGTGGTGCCTAGCAAGCCGTATAAAGTGGGAAGGGAGAGCTAGGGAATGCAAATAACACAGCACAAAATATACCACCGAATATAGCAACATTGAGCTGGAAAGAAAAAAGGCAGATCATTTCTCCTTTAGGGGCCAAAGAGACCACTTGGTGGCTAAGAGAGCTGCCTGCTCCTACGGAGGACCTGGGTTCTGTTCTCAGAACCCATATCTGGTGGCTCACAACCACCGGTAACTCCAGTTCCAGGGAGGGATCCAACACCCTCTTCTGGCCTCTGTGGACACTACATGCATGTGGTGGGCATTAATTCTAACACAAACACACATACACATACAACTAACTAAATCTTAAGAAGGTAATTTCTCTTTGAAATGGATTACTAGGATCACAAGTGAGCTTTCGTATGTCTGACTCCTTTGCACACGTTCAGACTCTGTTACTTGAGTTGTACAAAACTTTTGCATTCGTGACTAAATAGAAAAAGGATGCGTAGATGAAAAACAGTGGGTTTCATCTCAAGCAGGGTGTTGGCTACTCAGTGCCAAATGTGGTGGAGCATGTCTGTAACCTGACCAATCTGGAGGCTGAGGCAAGAAGATTGCCTGGGCTTCAAGGCCAACCTGGGCTACATAGTGAGGTCTGGGACAGCCTGTGCTGCAGAGCAAAATTCTGTTCAATTGTGATTAAGTTGCTTAGTTAAAAATGTTTCTCTATATGCATGTTTGAAAAAGAGGCAGTAATTTTAATTAGAGTGAGTCAGATTAAATTGAAGTAAAAACATCTTCCCTCTGTTAGGAAGCTATTTTCCCCTCAGTGAGAATGCATGCCTTATTCTTATTTTTAGAAGATGATGGGTAATTTTTTTTTTTTCCATTTTTGCTTTTGGTGTTTTCTGAGTTTTCAGGATTGATCTGCTATCTCCAGAATCAGACATTATAGAAGTACTTCTTACAGTGATCCAGAGATGCTGCAGATGGATGTGTTTGTTGTCATGCCGTAAAGGAAGTCGGTACCCCATCTGCCTCCAATGCGAGGTCATAGGGAGGATGGGAACATGCTTCCTCAGAATAGAGGGATGGACTATGTCAGCAGTCCTGAGCTGGCCTTATCCTTGCGGAAATGTAAAGCGATAGTCAAGACCAGACTTGTTATGGCCACAAAGTGGGCACGGTAAGGCAGGCAGCCAACGAAGGGTTTATCTTCTTCCTGAGCTGAAGGAAGGAAGCTTGGAATGTTTGCAGCATTGAGACAAAGGGAAACACCCTTTGACCTCACCAGCAAACAACAGAATTGATGTCAGGCATCCATTTTCATGTTTTGCCTCTCTGACCAGGGGCCTGCTCTCAGAGGAAATGCCTGAGTATTTAAAAAAAAAAAAAATCCTTTTTAGCACTGATGATCCCAGGGGAGAACCTTGCCATATCTGCCAGCACACAGCCTAGTGTGGTGATGACGACTGCTAAGGATTTGAATCCTGTTTGCAGCTCGTGTTTTAGATGATGTCCATGGTTAATAAAAGGCTCAGAGAAATATGTTCTCACATAGCCTGCATGTGGTCTGCCATTCTTTCTAGTGGACACACTAACTTTCCTAATACATCTCAGAAAAAAAATGTGTTCTTGTCTATGCTATGTCAGGCCAATAACTGCACCATTTTAGTTTTTTTTTATGAGATAGAAAAATAAAAGCAAATGTAAACACTCTTTCTAGCCTATCAGGAAGGCTATGAGAAAGCTAAGTTGCAGTCATGGATATGTTTGGCACCAAAAGCCGTCCTTGAACTGCAGTAAAGATAACTGAGTTCAGCACTTGGGTCTGATACACTAGAGTCACAGAAGCATGCAGTACTGCAGGCAGGTGTGATGTTTAGCAACTTGACATAACCATAACTTAGAATCACCTGGGAAGAGAGCGTCAGTGAGGGATTGTCCACGTTAGCCCGGCCTTTGGATTTGTCTGTGGTGGTGGTGGGGGCATTAAGTTAACCAAAGACCCGCACAGTGTGGGGGACACGATTCCCTAGGCAGGGGATCACGAACTGTCTAAGAGGGAGGAAATCAAGCTGAGCATGAGCAAGCAAGAGAACGTGCACGTATTTCTTCCTTTCTGCTCTCGACTGTGTGTTTAATTAACTCTGTGAAGTTCCTGCCTTGACTTCCCACAATGATGGATATAATCAGAAATTATAAGATGAAGTAAGCCCCTTTCTCCCCCAAGTTGCTTTTTGTCACAGTATTTTGTCATGGTAACAGAAATGAAACAAGAATACAGAGTAAGGTTGGAATAGAGCAATGACTGGAATGGTCAGGATGTCTAAATCCCAAAGCTTTATCTTCCCAGGGCAAGAAACACACTCCAGGCATTGGCTAGGGAAAGTGAAGACACCAAGAGAGGAGTCAGAGACACTGCAGCTTCCTCTCCCCTCCTCTTTTCTTGACAAGCTCGGCTCTAGGTAGAGGACAAGACAGAAATACAATAGCCTTTGGTGTCTGGTGCATCACTTAGCATACCACAGGGAAACTGGGAAGACATGCTCTTCAAATACCTGATTCTTCCTTGTCAGATGGGAATATTCAGAAGTCACATCAGGTGATGAACAGCCAAGGGCATCCCTATACCTAATGCCAGAAATGTGGACGGAGTGGAAGCCATTATTCATTAGTCATAGGAAAACAAACAGAAGACACAGTTTTGTGTATAAAATGAGCTCACGCATTTAGAAGGTGGGTGGAAAAGCATCAAGATCAGTGTGTGCCAGTGTGTGAGTCACTGTCCTTCTCTTCCCCTTCCCTGTCTTTAGGAAGGCCTTTCCGTACTTCAGAGGCCATGCACAGATATTTAGTCAGGCAGAAACAAAGCAGAGGAGAACATGCCTCCTTGTGGATCCCAGGGGGATATTTCCATACTGGCTTAGAAGCGAGGGAACAAGTGGCTAATCCATGAATTAAAATTTTCAGATTTTTGACCACCCCCAATGGGGAGGGGCTCATATAATTTGCATACCACAGAAAAGACCCAGTCAATATTTGGGTATTGACATCTATAATCAGTTTCAGCCAGCAAATGTTGTGATGGGTCACAGAAGCCTAGGTTTATCATCGACTAGGATTTCCTCCAGTGGAACCTGGTTGAAGTTGATTTTTATACATATATGCTGTGCTAGTGCTGTGATGAACATAACACAAAGCAAATTGGCAAAAGGAAGGGGTTATTTGGTTTACACTTCCATGTCACAGCCCATCACTGAAGAAAGTGAGGGCAGGAACCTAGAGGAGGAAATTGAAGCAGAGACCATGGAAGAATGCTGCTTGCTGCCTCAATTGCCTTTCCATACTCAGCCTGCTTTTCTGTACCCTCCACTATCACCTGTTCAGAGCAGCACTGCCCATAGTAGGCTGGACCTCTCACATAAATTCTCAATCAAGAAAATTTCCCATAGACTTGACTATAAATAGGCCAATCTGTTGAAGGCGTTTTCTCAATTCAGATTTTTTTTTTTTGGATTTTTTGAGACAGGGTTTCTCTGTAGCTTTGGAGCCTGTCCTGGACTAGCTCTGTAGACCAGGCTGGCCTCGAACTCACAGAGATTTGCCTGGCTCTGCCTCCCGAGTGCTGGGATTACAGGCATGCACCACCACTGCCCGGCTGAGATTCACTTTTTCCAGGTGGCTCTAGCTTGAATCAAGCTGATGAATGAAATCAACCAACCAACCAACAAACCAACCAACTGACTGACCAACCAACCACCAAGCAACCAACCAACTGACAGACCAATCAACCAAACAAAATACTCCAACAGCATGCATATGATTTCATATAACCCCATATACCATGACCTTTACACAGTTTCTCACAGTATGTCTTTTAAGGTCAACATTAAAGTTTTTGACATATAAAATCTTTAGATGTAAAATTTTAAAATGTTTCATGGTTGTTTTTGATATGGATAAAGACAATCACAACAGTCTTTGAGAATTTGTGATAAGAAAAGTTATTTTGGTGTTACAAGTGTCCAATGTTCTTTCTTTGAACATTACCATTTTGTATATACACATACATACAAATATGTCATATATACACATAAACATATGATCTCCATTATACACATGTGTATGCTATATGTATATTCTCCCAATTGCATATTTTTATGACTTATAAAAGGTCTTTTTTCTTTTGTTTTGGAGACAGGGTCTTGCTATATATCCTAGGTTGGTCTAAAATTTGCTTGCAACCCAGGTTGGCCTTGAAATCATGATTCTCCTGCCTCAGCCTCCCAAGTACTAGAGCTATAGGAATAGGCTTGGTTCCAAGGAATTCTTTTGAAGAGAGATCACTAACTGTACCAAGCAGATTCCTATATAAAAGTTGATGGTGAAAGAGATTTTCTACATATAGATGGAATGCCAACTTCTTATAAATCATACTCACATTCTTCTTTCACTGGCCTTCCTTCCTATCATATTTCTTGGAATTGGAAAAGCAAGTTTCAAAATCCAAAGATTGTGTCACTTACCCATGCAGTCTGGGCCCCAGTGGCCTGGACAACATTGAGGTTGTAAGTAGTCCTTCCTACATATATGGCGGCATCCAGGGACAGACAGGGAGTATGTCCTGATCTCAATCGAATACCTTGGAGAACAAAGAGAGGATATGAACTCATGACCATAGAGTAGAGTTAACTCTAGGTGGTGGGGTTGTCCTAGATTTTATTATTTATTTATTTATTCAATTTATTTGTTGTTATATGTATATGGTGTGTGTGTGTTTGCTAGAACATGAATGCATGTGGATGTCAGAGGATAACTTTGTGGAATTGGTTCTTTCCTTCTACCTTTATATAGGTTCTGGGGATCAGACTCAGACCATCAGGCTTGTATGGCAAGCGCTTTTACTCATGGAACCATCTTATCCATGCTAAGTCCTAGATTTTAATTTAGGCTTTTAATACACACACACACACACACACACACACACACACACACACAATTTAGCTTGCTAGGTAGAATTATCTTAATCATGAATTATTCTTAATTGTTATAGATGGCCAAATAAAAATTAAGAAACAATGAAAATGAAGGGTGTTCTAGTTTGCTTTTGCTAGTTGGTTTATCTATTGCTATCTAGTTGGTTTATCTATTGCTGTCTAGTTGGTTTATCTATTGCTGTCTAGTTGGTTTATCTATTGCTGTCTAGTTGGTTTATCTATGGCTGTCTAGTTGGTTTATCTATTGCTGTCTAGTTGGTTTATCTATTGCTGTCTAGTTGGTTTATCTATGGCTGTCTAGTTGGTTTATCTATTGCTATGATAAACAACATGATCCAAAGCACCTTGGGGGAGTAAAGGGGTCGATTTGGCTGACACACTTCTCAGTCCACCACTGAGGCAAATCAGGGCAGGAATGGAAGCAGAGACCATGGAAGAATGCTGCTTACTGGCTTGCTCAGTCTGATTTCTTACATAACCCAGGACCACTTGCCCAGGGGTGGTACTACCTACAAGGGGCTGGGTCCTACATCATCAATCATCAACCAAGAAAATGCCCCATAGACATGTTCATAGGCCAACCTGATGGAGGAAATTTCTCAGCTGAGTTTCTCTCCTTCAAGGTGACTCTAGTCACCTTGTTGTCATGTTGAAATAAATGGACCAGCACACAGGGAGTATATTCTGTTATCAGAAGTTATTAAATAAAATGAATGATGATAATAAACCTCTTTCTTCAGATTAGCACATTCATCACGGACACCATTTCTGAAAAGAAATTCTGCCGCTGAGATGCTACAGTGTAGTTAGTGACGTGTACTCCACCACCTGTGCAGGAGACACTCTGGTACATCCCTTAGAACAATTTCTAGCAGCAAGTGAGGTACCGCTCTAGACTATAACTCTATGGAGCCTGATGCCTACTTTCTGCTTATGGGGGTCCCTGGGGTCTGGCTCATTCTAGGATAAGACTTCAGGGTGGAGACCATCTTTAATGAATATGGTCTCTTTCATCTTTCAACTGTGCTGTTCTTGAGAATAGTGTGTGTGTGTCTGTTGCAAAGTTAACTCAGCAGCTAAAAGCACTTGTTGCTCTTCCAGAGGACCCAGGTTAAGTTCCCAGCACCAACAATGTGGCTCATAACCATCTGTAATTCCAGTTCCCAGGGATCTGACACTGTCTTCTGGCCTTTGGAGGTGGTACTGTAAGCACATGGCACACAGACATCCATGCCAGCAGGACACCCATACACATAATAAAATAATACAAATACAAAAATAAAATAAAAACAAATACAAAAGACGAGGGTGGGGGTGAGTTTTTCCCGAGCAGTTCCTAAAACGCAGCTGACCAACAAACAGCAGCCAGCAGACATCTGCTGTGTGCATAGTTAAGTCAGGGATGGCACTGACAGTCTCTGAAAGGTTGACTACACCAGCAGGGATATCTCTACAGGAAGGGGACACAGGGAACTCACAGCAGAGATGAAGGCCTTAACTTCTGAGAGGACAAAAATGGAGCCCACGAATGTATGAACGTATATCCATAACCCAGAAGACTCTATCTGAAAGCACAGTGAATGTGATCTCACACCCATTAGGTGAGTTTTGTCTAAGGCCCCCAAATGCAAATACTGGTGGATGTGGGAAAAAAAGAATTGTTCAGTGTTGATAGGAATGTCAGTCAGTGCAGCCACTGTGTAAAACAGCTCTTCAAAATATTAAAAATATAGCTGTCATATGACCTATGAACCCTACATCTGAGAATATGTGTGTGTACATATATAGTTTATATTTCCATCTTAATTATAGCATTATTCACAATAGCCACAACATTCTAAGCTTTTACTGATGGATGAATGGATAAAGCAAAAAACCATGCATATGTCACAGAGACTATTGAACATTGCATATGCAGTGGAATAGTAGTTAGCCTTAAGAGGGGAGATCATGCAATTTGCTTTTTAAAATTTTGTCTTTATTTCATTTATTTGCATGAGTGTTTTGCACTATGTGTGTGCAGTGCTCATGGAGGCCAGAAGAAGACATCAGATCTTTTGGGACAGGAATTACAAACAGTTGTGACCCACCACATGAGTGCTAGGAATTGAACCTAGTCCCTCTGGAAGAGCAGTCAGCACTCTTGACTGTGGAACCATCTCTCCAGCTCTGAGACTATGCAATTCGTAAGCAACATGGATTAACTTGATGGTGGCATACTAAGAGAGAAAGGCCAAACACAGGAAGGCAAATACTACCTGACCCTACTGGCATAAGGAAGCTCCGATGGGTAAATGGATAACAGCAGAACATGAAGTGGTTGTCGGGGCTTAAACGAGGGAGAAGTGAGGCATTTGTCAGAGGGTACAAAGCTCTGGTTCTGAAAGTTCTAGAAGTCTATTGTGAAGTCTATGCCTGTAGCTAACGATCATGTTAACTTGAAACTGTATGTTTACCGTTTGCAAAGATGGGGGATTGTGGGTTAGTGGTCCTGTCACGGAGAAAAAGAGGATGCAGTGAAACAGACGGAAGCCGTGGGTGTGTTGACAGGGAACTAGTGGTCATGGGGTTGCAGGTGTACTGATCCCTAAGTGCATTGAGTTGTACGCACTAAACAGGTTCAGTCTTTTATGTTAATCACACCTCTGTAACGCAAGTTCTTGAAACATCAAAAATACACGGTAAAATAAAACAAAAGAACCAATCAGGTTTTGTTTTTGTTTGTTTGTTTTAGCATAAATGCATGGCAGACCAGTCTTCCATTCTAAAACGAGCAGTATCCATGAAAAATTTTAGTGTATGTGTGTGTGTGTGTTTGTGTTGATAGTAATAGTAGTAGTAGTAGTAGTAGTAGTAGTAGTAGTAGTAGTAGTAGTAGAGGTAGTGAGGTAGTAGTAATAGTAGCTGGAGTACGTACAACCAAGTGTTCATCTTGACCCTTATCAAAAGAGTACAAAACTTTCTTAGTAAGAAGCCATATAAGTTTAACCTTGAACTTTGATATGATCTTAATAAAAAATGAGAGCCACAACAAATGTAGTCTCACAAAGTAATTCATTGGTTAACTGATGCATGTACTTGCTAATTCTAGATTCTAGTTAATATTGAGAAACTTTGGTTCATAATATGATGTGATCATACTAGGCAATTGTGAACACAAAATATTGTTATAAAACAATGCTAAGGTTTCATTTCATTCATGTTAAAAATAGTAATTTGTCATTCTTGAATTAAAAATCAACTTATTTCGGCTGGGAGATGGCTCAGTTGGTAATGTGTCTGCTGTGCAAGCATGAGGGCCTGAGGCTGGGTGCCCAGTACTCACATAAAAAGCTGGGCGTCGTGGTGCCCTCCGGTAGCCGTAGCCTGGAGGAACAGAGACCAGAGGCTTCCCAGAGCTCTCTGGACAGCTCTTCCAGCTGAATCAGTGAGCTCCAGCTTCAGAGAGAGACCTTGTCTCAACAGGTAAGATGGACAGTGGTTGTGGAACACATCCATTGTCAACCTCTGTCCTCACACGTGAACGAACCACACACACACACACACACACACACACACACACACACACACACACACACACACCAAAAAAACCCCAAACCACATAAATACCCACAAACATGTACACATGTATATAATACGTAAATTAAAACTTAACTCATTGCACAATGCCCAATTTCTAAATTGGTTAGCTGAATAAATAACAAATTGTGTTTGTCTCTGAGTCTACACCTGTTAGTAGGAGTACAGCCCACTTGTACCCTTTTGAGAGGACCAGCCTTCAATTATGAGAATTCTGGATCAGAAATGACCTTTAAGAACATAGTACAGGCAATTCAACAATGCTCAAATTTTTTCCTTTTCTATCCTACATATTTGGGTTCTAATTAGTATCAGGTTCCACAGCTTATTAGAAAAATAAATACCAGACCCAAGGCTTAGCAAATTTATTTTGCTTTTGAGACAGAATCTTAAAATGTAGTCAAGGCAACCTACAGGGTTTTTTTTTAACATGTTCAAATTAGAACCCTATTCTTTCTTTCTATCTATCTATCTATCTATCTATCTATCTATCTATCTATCTATCTATCTTCCATCCATCTATGGTGTGTGTGTGTGTGTGTGTGTGTGTGTTGCATGCATATGAATGAGTAGGTATGTGTGCTCATGCTCATGGATAGAGGCCAGGGCAGGATGTCAGGTGTTTCCTTCTGTTACTTTCCACCTTGTCTCCTTGAGAGAAGGTCTCTCACTGACCTTGGAACTTGCCATTTGGGCTAGGCTGGTAGACCAGTCCAGGGACCCATCTTTCTCTAGCTCTCAGTGCTGGGTCACAGGCATCCGGAGCTTCACCTGTTTCTTAAGTGGGTGCTGGGGATCTGACCTCAGGTTCTCATACTCATATCCACTGAGCCATCTCCCCAGGTCTAGAACCATTTTCAAATGAAACAAGACTCCAGGTGAAAAAAATAGAAGGGCAAGAGGAAGGACAGTATTTATGTACAACAGAAGTTTGTATTTAAGTGTGAGTCAATAGTCAGAAAGATTTAGACTCAAGTCTATAGATTGTGAGTTACCTAAGTTTGGGCTCAGTATAGTCTTAGAGTAAGAGATAAATCCTGGAACTACTTTGCCATGTTTGAGACAGGATGTTTCAATTTGGAGTCACAGTTCTTAGGGTACCAAAACATGGGCACATTCATCTTCTCATAATAAGTACCTGCAATCTCGAACTCCAAAAGAGTCATTGGTAATCTTGGTGTAACCATCTGGACACTTGGCTGCAATGTTAGCCGAGCAGGCTTGGCACTCCGTCCTGATCGTTAGAAAAGACTTCTTGTCACATCTTTTTGCCTGTGCAAATACAATAAAAACACCCATTCCTGTTATCAGAGCCTTGAAAGTATCTGGTAGGAATATTTGTCTACCTGCTTCATTTCACTAAAGTCAGGAATGGCAATGAGGATGATTGGTATCAACGGGCTTTTTAGCGAGAGATCCCGCAGAGCATCGCATCTGGCTTGAATTCCAGAGTGTTAGCACTTTGGCTTTGAACTGCCTTTTGTGATTGCTACCTTTTGTTTGAAACATTCTTATCTGGGTTCTTCCTGAAGGATCCAGAGCCTTTGCTTAGTCTGCTTAGTTGTGAAAGGACTTGGAAAACCAAGATGTCTCTAGCTGAGAATTGCTTGGGTAAATGGTTTCCTTTAAAAAACTTCAGTTAAGAGGTTTTGGTATGTGGAAACTGACTTGCTAAGAGGTGCAAATTGTGACCAAATATTGTATATATATTAAGAAACAGGCAGTTATTTCATCAGAAGCTGACTCCTCCGCTATTAGGCTAAATCTGAAATTCATCCAGGCATGGCCATTTTCTTCCACAGACTGGCGCAAAACAGAACACTCTAGAAGTAATATCCAAGGGCACATTTGCTCTCTATTTAAAAATTTCAGGCAGGACAGGGCCATGTCTCATATTTCTTTGTCATCCTAGCAGCCCAGCACTGGTTAGGTGTGATGGAAACATCATCATCACCTCTGAGTTCACCAGGACGTGTAGGTCTGCAGAGGAGGACGCCTTCTACTCACAGAACTCCGGATGGCTGTGCTGACTCCCAAAGGTGTCATTCTCATGGCTTCAGAGAGTAGGGCAAGGGTCACAACTCTCGTCACAGAGGTGGTGGAGGTGAGGACTGAAGACGATTTGGAATATGCAGTGACTTGCCCAAAGTCACACACGAGCTATCAGCCTCTTGATTCCTTAATTGGCCCTTTCTACAAGCCCCCAAGTGGCATAGAGAAAAACAACCTCTACTTTTACTAGAAGCTTTCGTTTGGTGATCATCGTGAGCCAGTGTGCCCTTGGACATTACTTGTAGAATAATGCAACACTCCCTTAACTGTTGGGGCATGATTCAAGTTTTCTAAGAGCAGGATTTCGTTTACATTGGAGTTTCTTTTTGGATAGATGGATAAATTGATGTCATGTTGATTTTTCTTCTTAATATGCCCAATTTAACTCTCTTTTAAAGAAATTCTTTGGGCTGGGGATGTGACTCAGTTCATAGAGTACTTGCCCAGCATGCACAAAGCCCCGGGTTCAATCCCTAGTACTGCATAACATCATGAGTTTGTGGTGCAGACCTAGAATTCTATCACTTAAGAGGTAAAGGCAGGAAGAGCAGACATTCAAGGTCATCCTCATCTACAAGTTTACACGACTGCATATATATTTGTCTGACTTTCAAATTACTGTCTTCAAATGGAGTGACTCATTTGATAAGCTTGAGCCTACCGAAGAACAAAGTCAGCTTTGCACAGTGCTCAGGGCTGAGTGCCTGCCCAGCAGCAAGTCCTCCATGCTGAAGTGGGTGGTGACAGCAATCCCTGCCTGCCATGTGCAGAACCCTGTCTTGGGAGCCATGGGAGCTTGGAGGGGTTAACTCACTTGTTTAACACTAGTGTAGTGGACAGCCCCGGGGCCCCGCCTCCGAAACACTGCGCAGTCGCAGATCAAATGTACCGCTCTCTAACGTCTAGGCTGGAGAGGGACCCAACGTGGTGTCTGCCATGTTCTCAGGAAAGTGCCCCGAGAGCACAGCTGGAGCGGACTGACTGCCACAGCTGGAGCGGACTGACTGCCGCAGCAGCAGCTGTCTGTTGCCGAGACCAGACACTCCGAATCCATCTTAAATCACCTGAGATTGCTGCTCACTGAGATTCAACCTCATCCTGCGATGGGACCTGTGTGAGCTTCTCTGGGGTCCTTGTACTGATGCAGTGAAGGAGGCCCAAAGAAAGGTCACCATGGTCCTCCACTACAGCCTGAGGGAGGCAGGAAGCATGTGTGAGGGCCTGACAAGTTTTGGAAATGTTTCTGATGCTTGCTTTCTCAACAAGGCATCATCAATGTACCCTGGAATTCCCCTGGTTATTTTCCCACAGGCTCGCTTGGTTTCTACATTTGGAAAGATGAGATCGCAGGTACCCACAGTGATCAGGTGGTCTAGACAAAACCTGGAACATGTAGCTCTGCCAGGCAAGAGAAACATAACACTAAACTCAGAGATTCCAGCCACAGAATCAGCACACCCAGCAAGAAATGACCAAGTTAGCCCACCCCACAAGCACAGCATCTCAGGTTAGGCTCTTATTCTTGTAAAGTTTCCCTGGTTTTTTATCAAGTCCAGGAAGGGCTTTTCGCCCAAGATGATGTGGGAAAACAAAGACATCTAGAGAACATTGTGAAAGTTAGCAAGGAAAATCACAGGAAAATTGATCTTACCGGTCCTGTGGCTTCAGCAGGTGACAAGGTATTTTGCACAACCAGCCCCAGGAAGAGAGGGATTAAAGGCAGCAGCATGCTGAAGAACCTTGCTCCTTCCCAGCAAGGTGATTTAGCTATTTTAACTTGCTTTGATGAGTGCCTGGGGAATTCTTTCTCATGTCTATGTCTACTTTCAAATCCTTTCTTTTCCCTGGTTAGAAAGGGAAGGTGGAAGAGGCCTGGCTGACTCTACGCAGTGGGATCGGCTACTCTGAGCTGTATATAAGTCCTGCCTGGCTGAGTGACAGGATTTCCTGACGGGGCCGAGGCAGAGACCTGACTGGGATTTCTGAGAGATGGATGGTTTCCCTTCCTATGGCTGTGCCCGCTGCCGTGGGTCATCCTGGGCCTGTCTTTCCAACACAAAGGTTCAGATTTTCTGTAGGGAGCATTTGTGGGAGTGCCCATCACTGTGCAGAGTCCCAAGCATGGAGCCTGGTCCCTACCTTGGAAGATGGTGATGTCCTCATCTGCTTGTGGTTGTCAAAATTCGTGTTAGTGCCAATGGCTGGGTTTTCAACTGCCATTTTTCCCTCTTCAAGGTTATTCAAGCAGCAAGTGACAGCCCATTCGTCTAACCCAGTCATCTAAGGCTGAGTCTAATGCTGCCTCTTTCAGGAAGACTTTCTCTCCTGTTCCTTCTGAATTTTGTGCACCTTGTCACAAAAGCCCAGTCACACATATTGCATTCCACCTGCCTGTCTCTCTCCTATGCTAGTTGTGAATATCTTGAGAGCAGTTGGACAGTGCTCCTCTTTTCTATACCCCATGAAGCCTGGAGCAGAAACCCAGGCTTGAAAAGAATAAAATAACAACAACGAACCTACCGAAGAGTCACCACCTGCTAGCCCCTGTTCCAGTCCTCTCAGTGAACTGGCTTGCTTGATTCTCTCGATACTTGGTGAAATAGTAGAGGGTGTTCCCCTAGGTTTACAGACACAGAAACTGAGGCAGAGAACTGAGGAAGTTATGCTCGTTAAGCCCCCTACCCCCCACCCCCAACTTGACACATGCTAGAGTCGTATGGGAACAGGGAATCTTAACTGAGAACATGGCTCCAACCGATTGGCCCATAGGCAACTCTGTGAGCATGTTCTTGATTAATGAATGATGTTGGGAGAGCTTGGTCCTCTGTGGGCAGTGCCAGCCCTGGGCAGGCGGTCCTCGGTTGTATAAGAAAGCAGATTGAGCGGGCCAGAAAGAGCAAGCCAGTGAGCAGCGGTCCTCCATGGCCTCTGCATCAGCTCCTGCCTCCAGGTTCCTGCCCTGACAGCCTTTTATGGCAGAGTGTAAGCTATAAGGTGAAATTAACCCTTTCCTTCTCGAAGTTGCTTCTGGCCATGGTGTTATGACAGCCACTGTCTTGACTTTGTACCTTGGATGACTAACCCGGCACCAAATCCAGTTCCAGAGTCAACGCTGTTCCCACTGATTTCTGATGCTCACACACTTACGAGTGAATGAACATCAGGTGGATCTCTAGCCCTGCTGGAGATCTCTAACCCAGGACAGGAAGGATGACATCTGGGCTTATCCACAAATAGGACCCTGAGTTAACTCAGAGACTCATGCATTAGATTTGGTTATATGACCTTCTCTCCCTGAGCTTTTAAAATGTCATATTGAGTTTTAGTCACTGAGAACTTTCTAGTATAGGCCATTTGGAGCTAAATACAGGTCCAAATGGTAAGATGTGGGGAATCATATTATCTGTGTCTCAAGTGAGTCTCCACTTGGTTGCTTGTTAGAATTCCCAGGGGAAACTTTAAAAACCCCTAATGTCCAGGGCTACCTCAGAGAAGCCACCTCTGAACTCCCAGGAGAGAAGAGTAGGTCAGGACATCTTGAGGTTTTCCAGTTGATTTCCTTTGCACTGGACTGTTAATTGAGGAGAAACTGTGTGATACCAGTGAGATTCTGAAGGTCACTTGCTGCGGCAGCCGGGTTTCTTCCGCTGCCATACCAGAGAGATCTGCTGGCAGTCTCTTTCTGATGTTATTTCTTTCGGAAGGGTGTAAAGAACACATCTGAGGCTTGAAATGGGCTCTGTCCCAGGACAAATCATGACTCGAACCGCATTATCATTTCTAGACACTGTTCAGTTCTGGGAGATGCTATAGGCATGCTGGAGAAAATCGCCCTCACCAGGTGGCCTGGGGAAGTCTTCCTCCTGGATTGACTATTTGATAGCAGGTAAGGATTTAAGTCCTACAGCAGAGCAGCACCAGGAGCAAAGCAGAAACAGTTCAACTTTGAGGAAGTTCTGAAACTTTGAGACCGAGGGATTTTTTTGTTTTTTCATAATTCTGTCAGCGACCTCTAGACCAGATGTTCTCATGGTGCTAGACTTTATCAGAGAGATACGTTTATTTTTTAAGTTATCGGGAAGGAGAGTTTAGCCTGTTTAGAACACGTGTACAGAGGCACTGAAAAATTCTGCTCACATGGCGTTGTGCAGTAACTGTCTGCATAGCTGTGCTGTTTAATTTTGTTTTTGTTGGGCTCTTTCGAGAACTATAAACATCAGTTCTTCAACTTGTTGCAATCCCTGTCACTTTGTTCTCCAAGATGCCTGGAACTTGCAAGCAGCTTAGAGGGCCCCATGCACATGGTGGGTGACTAATCACTCTCCACCACTGATTGTACAACATGCAGTATCTCAGAGCCTGCACACTCTCCACTCTTTGCCTGTTCAGCTCTGAGGGGCTTGGGGTTCCCCTTGTACAGACTTGATCTGCTGATCTGTGCTTCCTTTCCTGGGCGGAGTGTTGATATTTTTCTTACTGCACTTCCTATCCACTTTGGCAGACTTTTATAATCTCTGTCTCTTTGGTTTTGAAATATAAGCCTTTAACCCACACCATTTCTTCTCTCTCCTGGCTGTTGAAGTTCTGTTCATAGCCTCTATTTAGACCTGGAACCGGCTTCCTTCCTCCAAGGGACTCTACTGTTGTTCCTTGTGACTTTCTTGATGGGGACTCACCCCCTTTGCCCCCCACAGCCTGTTGATTGCAGTGGTAAAAAAAAAGCAAGAGGGCATAGTTTTATCTTAGGTGACAGGAGGAATCTCCTCTTGACATACTGGGAAAGGGAAAAAGAATAGTATGTGACAGTGGGGACCGGGGTGGGGTGTTGGCCTGGAAGCTTCCTGGGTAATGATGTTGAGTGGAATATGGCATTGGGTTCTGGGTTGTTGATGTTCAGCTGCTGGCATTTCGGTGTCCTTGTTCTGTAGCATGCTTATTACTGAGTTTAGTGTGCAGTCATCCTGTGCAGTGAAGTGCTTTACTTGTGTGTGCTTTGAGTATGAGTCAAGGAAAAGGGATTATCGCTGTGATCATCACCTCCACCACCATCATCATGAGTACCATTATCATCACCATCACCTGGTATCATCACCGTTATCATCACCACCACCATCATCACCATGGTAAACTCACTGGTAGCTTTCATCATGTGCTAGTTCTGTTCTACTTGTGAGCTCATTAACTTAGCTCATCTTCCAAAAGAGCTTCACCTAATTTTTTTTTGTTTGTTTTTTGAGATAGGGTTTCTCTGTGTAGCGTTGGAGCCTGTCCTGGAACTCACTCTGTAGACCAGGCTGGCCTCAAACTCACAGAGATCTGCCTGTCTCTGCCTCTTGAGTGCTGGGATTAAAGGCGTGCGCCACCACTGCCTGGCTCGAACTTAATCTAATTTTTAATTTAATACATTTAGGTATTTACTTAAACACAAGTAACTGAATTTAACTTACTGAACATTCACTTTAAGCCTAATGTATAGTATCCCTATTAGTGCCGTTTTGCAGATGAGAGACTGGGACAGAGCGAGGCTGTATACCTTTTTGGGGGTCACTATGGTGACGGGTGGTTAGGGCTCTGAATCTGGGCAGTGTGGACTCCAGGGTTTATACTGAGGAAACACTGTTTGCTTTTGTCCATCCATTTGAACCAGTTCCTTCTGGATATTGAGAGATGACCACAGAGATGCGAAGTAGGGCAAGCCGCGCTGTCCACACAGGGAGCTGAAATATCTTTTGCTTTGCAGGGAACAAAACCCCATACATTGAGTCTCTGTCTTTTAATTCTCCTGGCAGCTTTTTGCTAAGCCGAGGAATAAAGACAGCTGAGAATAGCAGCCAGATGCTGAAACTTCTTGGGTCTCTCTTTAGAAAACTGAAAAACTGGGCTAGCTCCATTGTTAAAATGCTTCCTTTGCAAGTGTGAGGACCTGAGTTTCATGCCCAGTACCTATAAAAACAAAAGCTGGTGACAGTGGTGAGTGCTTGTTACCCTCGTGTTGGGGAGGCCGAGACTGGTGGATTCCTAGGGCTGGCTGGCCAGCCAGCCTGGCCCAATGGGTGAACTCTAGGATGGCACCGGAGGACATGCACACACACACTCAGCACACTAGCAGTTAATGTGCATGTCCACGAGCGTGCGCGCGCACACGTGCACACACACACACACACACTCAACGAAAGAAAATAGAAAAGGTCACTTCACCATGTGGTTTCAACAGCTCTCCCAGCACCTAGAACATCAGAAGTAACCAGCGCTTGGAGAAGGACCACTGTCACAGAAGTGCTAACAACGGTAAGTCCCTCAGGAGATGGTAACTTCCCTCAGGAGAAAACATCAGGAATTATTTGGACATGCTGCCTGCCCTTGTGGGACCCTTCTATAACATCTGTGGTCCCTGACAAAATGTCGATTCTGGCCAGGATCGGATACTCAGAATCCACACACCGTTCTCAGAATCCCAGCTCATGATTTCAGGCAGCACTGAGGAGACCCTCCTGCAGAAGGGTACCCTCTCCTCTCTCTTGATGACTGCTAACTGAGGAGGCTTTTTCAGTGGGATGTAGTGTTGTTAAACAGCTTGGTGTTAGGATTAGCTGGGCGATCTTTTTGTCTGCTCATTATGCAGAATTCTTGGCACAGCAGCAGAGTATAAAATATTCCTCTCCTTCAAATCTGATTGTAACATTGAAACAAAATGATGGCTTTTTATTTTTCAAATATAGAATTATTAAAAAAGAAACTCTTATTTTTTTTTAAAAAAATCTCTCTACTGATTAATATTGCATTCTTTTTCTCCTTGCCCACCTCTTTCCCAGCTTTGGATGAGAATATCTTGTGTTTTTATAAATCAAAGGACATATCCAGATAAACTGAGAATAGCACATAGTTTCCATCTTGTTTGAAATCATCTCTGTTTAAAGATTTTTTTTTTCAGGTGAAAATCCAAATAACATTTTATTTGGCTGATATATGTAGGTGCTGACCTGAGTATCTTCATTTACTCTGATTAGGTAGACTTTTTAAACCACTTATCAGCAAACATTTATAGAATGTCACACATTCTGCTGGCTTCTGAGAACATGGAACTGGATAAATCATACTGATCTGTTCTTTATAGCTTCTAGTACACTTGTGCATATACCATCTCACTTAAATATTATTACAATTTTGCAAAACGGAATGGACAGGGAGTATGATTTTCATAGGTATGACAATTAAAGTCTAAAGAAATGGAGTGATTTATTCAAGGTCAGTAAGGTGGTGTGTGGTTTCAATAGTAACGGATGTCCCAATTGTCTTGCTTTGGCCAGTACTCTTCCAGTTCAGGCGGCCCACCATTCTAGTATCTGATGTTTAAGTTAAGAATGATCTGTGGTTTGTCTAATCCAGTTATTGAAAAGCTTACCCAAACTGGCTGCTGTCTCTTCATCGTTATACTGAGGCATGGCCACAGAGGATCTGTGGTTGATGCTGGATATGAGGCACACTTGTTATCTCAGGCCAGCTTGGTCTACACAGAGAGCTGCTGGCCAGCCAAGGCTATACAGTGAGACCCTACCTCAAAACAACTATGACCAAGGTTCTCGTCAGTGCATGTCAGAACCGAAAGTGATGACTTAACCCATACTGATTGTCCCTTAGCCAATCTACTGATTTTGTCATTTCAGTATAGCATAACTGATGGGCAAATTGGATCACCTGAGGCTTCAAGCTTCATGTAAAAGGATATAGTCTGTAGAGGTGCATTCATCATGTGGCTTATGGCCTGCATGTAGCTGAAGAGAGCTATGAATTCAACCCTACACGAACATGCTACATAGTGAAGGGTGACCAGGAATTCCTGATCTTCTTGCCTCCACCTCCAGAGTAGGTTAGATTGCAGGTGTGTGCCATCCTGCCTGGCTATTCTACTGATGTTCCCCCTTCAAGTCACGTGGGATTGATCCAAACCCTCAACATTACAGTTTCAAAGGAAAAGTTTCCTAGCACCTTAAGGCAGGCAAAGCAGTGGGAAGGTACTGAAGCTAAGGATTTGCCATGCTGAGATTTTACTCACAGTATTTCACCAGCCTACAGAGGTGGGCTGAACCAAATCAAACAGTTATTCTTTAAGGTCAAAGGTCAGTTAAGGCCAACATTTGAATATAGACTCATTTAGCTCTAAATGTTATTAGAAACTATTCCAAAATTTACATATTCACAGAGAGACAATTTTTTAGTTCATTGCTATTTCTTGGGCGACTGTTTTTTTTTTTTTTAAAAGGAGAATTGATATTATGAGGTATCTCATACTAAGGTTCCATCCATAGTCTGCTAGTTTCAGCTGGAATGCTCATGTCTTGGGGCCAAGACATGTGCACTGGGGCCAAGGCACTGCTTGTGGGTGATGCCTCCTATGATGCTTAGGAGGATGAAGGAGCCTTGGACAACGGTCCTTGCCTGTGCCTGATCCTGTGCTCACCTACCTGTTCCCTCAGCACGGTGCTCCCCTGTTCCCTCAGCACGGTGCTCCCCTGGTTCCTCAGCATGGTGCTCCCCTGGTTCAGCATGGTGCTCTGCCCTAGTAAATCAGTGCTTCACGTTGCTATTAGGTGCTGACATGGCTGGAGGATTTCCTGAACACTCATCGGATCCCGGGTTTTTGAGGAGTCAGCTTCCCTAAGCAAGGAATGTACCCAACACGTGCATCCTTGCTCTCAAGGCCCTTTCCTTTTCCTCTGTCAGTTTAGATCTCTGCACTTAGCAAATCTTGGTGTGTGAGTGTGTGTGTGTGTGTGTGTGTGTGTGTGTGTGTGTGTGTGTGTGTGATTTTTATTTTTTTGTGGAAGCCAGTCGCTGGCCTTGCAGGTAAAATTGTGAAGGAGACAAAGTTTCTTTTAACTCCAGCACTCGATGTCCCTTTCTGTATTTTTCCTCTTCCCGTTCATTCAGTCATTTAATCAATCAGCAGACAGTGGGTATGTGGTCATTCCTACAACATGTTTCTATGTGCATGTCATCTCATGACAGACAAGGATGGTTTAATACAGAGGGATAGATAGTGAATGCTTACAACCCAGTTGCTCCAGTGTTTGTTTGTTTTAAACAAAGTCTCACACATCGCAGGAAGGTCTTGCACCCATTTTCTTGCATCCAGGTCCTGGGGATGGGATTACAGGTATGCACCACCATACCCAAATCAAATCATTTTTATTTGTCTTCTTTTTTTCATCAGAAACACAAGCAGTTGCTGCAGAGTCTACCATCAACTGGTAGAATCCTATCATAAATCCAATCACTTCTTTCGGTCTCCACCCTCTCTCATTGGATGAGACCATCATGTTTGCTTGCCTGTGTTATTGTAATAGCATCCTACGTCCTCTCTCTCCACTCTCCACAATCCTTCTGCAAACAGCACTCACTCAGAGATCTCCTTTACAGATACAAGTAAACCAAGGGAAAACTCTCCAGTGGTTTGGAGAGAAGTGCTGGCTGTAGCCCGAGTCTTCCCTCAGCAATCCCTGGTCTTCTCTCAGGTCTCATCCTGAAGCAGCAGGAGTTCACTCTACTGTACCAGCACCCCCCTTCCCATCCTATGTATTCAACACTCTGATTCAGTCCCACCAGTCTTCGGCATTTTCCTTAGCTGTGTCCTCTACTTGAAATATTCCCTCTTGCCTTTGATTGGTGACTGATGGACTCTCTCTTCTCTGTCATCGGTTTCCATTTTATTGTCCCCTTCATTAGAAAACCTTACATCGAAGCTGGTGTGGGCAGGAAGCCACTCCATTGTACTGCTCCATTTCAGTTTCCAGTACACAGCTTGTTCCCTGAGCTAGTGTCTTTTGTTGCCACCGTCTGTCCCACTCAAGTACCAAGTCTAGGGCGACACCTTTCTACATGTCCTCTCCAGTGTCCTACTAGTTGATGCGTTATTGTGAATAAGTTTGCATATATTTGTTATGTGTTCTGCCCTTTACGTTGGATTATTTAATCCCCTTAAAGTTCCCCCAGGGAACACACTATTATATCTTTATGTTACAAATTAGAAAGCTGGGGGAAGTAGAGATATCCAACTAGGCCAGTCACACTGGTGGATCAGTAAAACAGAAGAGAATCTTGTATCTAAATAACCGAGGGCCAGCTGGGCAGCGGTGGTGCACGCCTTTAATCCCAGCACTCGGGAGGCAGAGGCAGGTGGATCTCTGTGAGTTCGAGGCCAGCCTGGTCTACAAAGTGAGATCCAGGACAGGCTCCAAAGCCTGTCTCGAACCCCCCCCCCCCAAACCCCAAAACCAAACCAAACCAAAACAAAACCAAAAAAACCAAAGGCCAGGCTCATTCTAGAAGTCTACCCATTAGAACAAGAAATAAGCCCCCATTATATTAAAGCCACAGATTTTTGTTTGATGATTTTTATTATAAAGTGGCCGGATGAAGTGTCTGTAGGGATGGAATATAGTCTATAGTGGGTCATCAGCATAGCTGAGAATGGGGAAGGGGCAGATTCTCAGAGGAAAGTCAGGCTAGTGCAAGGAGTGAAGGAGATGCTGTGTCCACGGTCAATGATGAGGGCAGATGCTGGAGGGAAGAGCCTCACTCCAATCTCTCAATCAACGACATTATCAAGTGTTGATCTTATCGCTGAGTCAGTCTTCTGACAACTGGTCAACCACTCCACTGTTCATTCAACTGTCTTTTTAGTTTTTAATAGGGTCTTGTTATGTAGCCCTGGAATTCACTAAGGAGCCCAGCCTGGCCTCGGGTTTGTGGTGATCCTCTTGTGTCAGCCTCTCAAGTGCTGGGATTACAGCCTGTGCCATCAGACCCAATCATTCGCCTGGTCTTGCTCAAGGACCCTGTGCACTTGGCAATGTGCTAAACTCTTGTGGATAGGTGTAGAGATCAAATATAAAGCTAGGCCCACCCCATGCCGTGGAGGATGACTGAGCACATACTGTTAGAGTAGGAACTCTGATAGAAATTTTAGCTCACAATTGTGTTAAAAGTCAATAGTGCAGACCATCTTAAATCTCAACCAGCCTTTGTCTAGGTTTTGCTCTCTAAGTGCTTATGATTGATCTCTGAATGCAGAAGTCTGCTTTTTTTATTGTACTGAAGATCTCAGCAGGATGGAGAGCCACGTGAACCTGTTTCCTTCGCTCTGCTAGAGACAAGTGCATCCTTTAGACTTTGACTATCATCTCTCCCCTTGGCTTTCTACTCCCCACGTGACCTCAATGTAAAATCCAACGTACATTCCGCAGTTACCAGCTTCCCCTGTCCCTCCTCGGTTTGAATAGGGCATGGAACACTTGGAGCCTACTGGCCGGAACCCAGGATTATTATCTGATTTCCAAGCAATATTTATGTCCCATTCATTCCCAACAATGGTTCAAAACAGTTCTCCAGGACAATGACAGAGCTGACACACCAGTTTGAGATAGTCGTGACTCCATGAAGCCCTGAGGTCAGGGATGACAATCAATCAACTCTTTCCTGGTTCTTCGTTTATTCAGTTACTTCGTTTTTGCAAAAAATAAAACAACAACTCCCCCCCCCCCAAAAAAAAAAAACCAAAAAGCAACTGTTTGCTGATGAACATACTCTGTCACCATAGTGGCAGATGCTGTCTTTAACCCGCTGCCTTCTCTTCAGACTTAAGGTCAGCAAACTTTCTCTGTAAAGGGCCAGAGGGTAAAATTTGAGCTTTATAGGTCATAAGTGTATCTGGAAGCTACATTATTTTCTTGTAGTATGATCAACAACTACAGATAATGTGAAAACAAATACGTGGGGTGTGTTTCAATAAAACTACTTACAAAATGGGTGGAGGGTAGTCTTTCCCATGTGGGCGTTAATTTGTTCTCTCCTACTTTATCTAAATTGTGACCATATTATACCTCACTCCCCCATAAGCTTCATTTTCTTTCTCCTCTTAAAGTTCCATGGCAGAGGCCAGGCATCGAGCCACACAGCGTCAATTCCAGAACTCACAAGGCAGAGATAGGCAGGTCTCCATGAGTTTGAGGCCAGCCCGGTCTATGAAGAGTTCTAGGCCAGCCAGGACTACATAATGAGACCCCATCTCAACAAAAAAGTCTTTCAGAACAGAAACATGTGGGGTAATCAAATAGGCCCAGTTAATTGATTTTTCTCTCCACAAATACTATAGTTTATTCATTACTCAGTAATAATAGCAGTGTTATCAACAATGACTGCTACAATAGCTGGAAGTGATACATCATCTGCTAGTCATTGTTCAAATCACTTTCAGGTTATAATTCATTTTCTCTGAAGCATCAGGGAAAAGGATGAAAACATGATAAAGAGGGGGTTCAGATAACAGGGATAAAAAAGTTATTTTGGATGGTTTTCCAGTACTACATATTCTGATAAAACTCATAACACTAATGTTCCTTGAGCTCATCTAAAGGGCCGGGTACAATACCAAGTCTCTGCCATGTATTGTTTATTCAGCTTCCTGGTAGCCCTTTGAGGAAGATGTGGTCTTTATAGACATTCTGCTGCTGAGAAACTGAAGTTTAAAGTGGTTCAGAAACTTTTCCCCAGCTAGCGCGTGTGGAGTTGAGCCTTGCTTGTGTCTGCAACGTGGATGTTCTATTTGCCACATCCTTTTGCTGGGACGAGAAGCGAGTGAACAAAGTCCGCCTGTCAGTGAAGCGGGCTTGGCTATGACTGTACTTATTTTAAAATAAATGTTTTTCGCTAATGGCCGAGACCTGTATGATGGCATAACTCACGAAGCTCAAGGGCCCGAGCGCTGGCGTGGTGGCGGCTGTCAGTCACAAACACAGTGTCCCACAGGCCTCATTAAAGGAGCGAACAATAGGATGTGTTGAAACATTAAGTGCAGCTGTACTGCCGAGGAATGCCGTCCGTGGGATGCGGGCCCCGGCCTCTATTGGGCGGTGCTGAGGTGGCTCTGGGCAGAGGGCACACGCTGCCTCCCGTCCCTGGAATGTGGCCGGCAGCTGACAGCCACCCTACTTGTCTGGGAAGGGGTGGCCTTAACCATAGATTAGGTCTTGAAAGCTGCCTCTGTGCGTGTCTTTTTGTTGTGTGGCTCAAAAGAGTCGCTCAGCTGGCGCAATTGCCGTCAACAAAAGGAAGCTGTCTTTGAACAGAGGCAGGGCAGGGTTCCCTGGGAGGTGAGGGGTGTATATGTGTGTGTGTGTGTGTGTGTGTGTGTGTGTGTGTGTGTTCTACCAGACTTTGTAAGTGGGCTGTACGGGGTCATGCACACAGTTTGTAGAAGTCTCTGTATCTATGCAAAGCACACCTCTTCCTGGTGACGCTTATGTAGAATGTGCACACAGTATTCTATGTTTTAGCTTTCGCTCTCAAGGTACTGCAGACACAAGTCAGCCCCAAGCATCTTCTTTTCTAGATGCTCTAACAAAGACTGCCAGAGAAACAGTGTGGGTTTTTATGATTACATTTCAGAAACTCAGAATCTGAGAGTTGATTCTGTCTCATGTAACAGTGGATTGGGTGTTTCAACTATGGGAGTCCTGGAGCCTTTGTTCGTTCAACAATGGGATGGGTGGCAGTGAATTCTACATGCTATTTTGGTTGTAAGCTTTCATGACTGCATGGAAGTGACCTTTTCTTGAAGAAAGAAAGCATCTTCCCTCAGTCTACCAAGACCTATAGGTTAACACTGGTGCTAGCCTTAGGACAGACATGAGAAAGAAAGAAACTCAGTTTGTGTTTGCCAAAGACCTGATGTTTCCTTCCTTCCTCCCTCCCTCCCTCCCTCCCTCCCTCCCTCCCTCCCTCCCTCCCTCCCTCCCGTGTGTGTGTGTGTGTGTGTGTGTGTGTGTGTGTGTGTGTGTGTAGCCTTGTGTGCATTCTCTTCCCTTTGATTAAAAGTAGTATCAGCTTGCTCTGGGAAAAGTAGACATAGTGAACATATGCTACACTCAGTTACGTTTTCCATTTCAACAACTATGAAAACAGCACATACTTTTTAAAAAATACATCTCATGTAATATTTGGATCACTCCCACTGGACTTGGAACAGTGGAAGACTTCCAGTCCCAGAAGTCACTCTGATGAGAACTCAGGCTTGAGAGAAATGACGTGGAGATGAGGGAGGACATTCAACAGAGGGAGGGGGTCCAGGCCTCCATTTTCAGTTAATTGAGCCCAATATCCATTTTCCTGTAGACTATTCTGAACAATGTCCTCTACGCTCTTCCTGATCTACTTCTCCTGCTTCTGAAGCCTCCTTTCCTGGATCCTCCTCATGGAGAGAGGAAGACACGGGGTGGGCTCGAACGTTGTGGTGCATGCTGGGAACTTCCTGTCACATTGCAGTTGTTCTCTGAACTGTGAATCACATTCTGGCTGTCCGGGCAGGAAAATTGAGACTCAGAGACGTGGAGCTGTTTGCTCATGGGCAGCACAGGATTTATTTGGGTGAGCTGAGTGGCCAACAGAGGCCTTTGGGGTAGAATCTGTACCCTTTCTATAACATGAAACATTGAATAAGAGAGACCGAGGGATGGGGGAGGAGTCAGGAAATGATGATTTCCAAGATAATCGCTTTGATGGGGCAAGTGACACTGAATGTACCAAAGAAAGTCTTCAATAGACCGCACATCTGTCCTCTGCAACAGCCCAATTTGAGTTTTTCTATCTTGTGGTCTTAGAAATGACAAAGATAAGTGTCAGAGATATAACAGAACATGACAGGTATCTGACAGGTCTAAGAATTTTGAGGGCTGGAGAGATGTCTCAGTGGTTAAGAACAGTAGCTGCTCTTCCAGAGGACCCGGGTGTGATTCCCAGCACCCACAGGGCTGTTTACAACTGTCTACACGTCTAGACCCAGGCTCTCTACTGGCCTCTTTAGGCACCAGACATGAACACAGGCAAAACATTAATGTACATAAAATGATAATAATAAAGCTTAAAAAAGAGAAATCTTAAGATTTTTGTAAGGTTTGCTTTTTTGTGTTGATTCATTGAGGGAGTTTGTATGGGCTACTTTTCCCATTGCCATAACAAAACACCAGGTGAAATCAGCTAATGGAAAGAAAGGTTTATTGTGGTTCATTATTTGAGGGTATAATTCATTACTGTGAGGAAAAGTGTAGCAGAGGCCTCTGACTGTGAAGGCAGGGACTTGAGGCAGCTGGCACACGGTATCCACACTCAGGAAACACAGAGCGATGAATGCTGGCCTTACGCTTGCTTTTCCTTCTTATTCAGTCAGGGACTCCAGCCCAGGGAATGGTGTCAGCCACATTCAGGGTGGGTCTTTCTGGAGTTACGCCTCTCTGAAAACATCCTAATAGACATACCCCGAAGTGAGCTTCCTAGGTGAGTCTAAATTTCAGTCAGGTTAATAATGAGGATTGAAAAGTTGGTCATAAAATCATAACTTGGAGGAGCACATAACTTGGGATACACACACTTCTGGTGGGAATATCTAGAGAATCGGCCATTGTTTATCTCTTGTTCTTTACCTCCACTGTGTCCACGTGTGTGATGGCTACTGACAAGGTCTCCAGAGATCAGAACCAGCCCAGGATGGTCACTTCTGGGTCTCAACCAGAAGCAGACTGACTTAAGGCAGGAGTCCCAGAGATGCACTTACAGGTGGATGACTGCTTTGTGGCCCACAGGCACTTATGAAGATTTACTTGCTAAAGAGATCTGAAGAGATTATGTTATCAGGACAACACACCTGGAACATGAGAAACCAAGGATGCCTGTGAATCTTTAGAGAGGAGACTGCTGAAGTATACCTTCTGATCAATGAATCAAATCTGTATTCCTTGCTTTCTGGAGTAAGATCTCTCCCCCACCCCATAAAAAGAGTGTCAGGGTGGCACTGGTTACTGGTGACAAAAAGTACCTGATTGAAGCCATTTAAGAAGTGTTTGTTAGGTGTCCCAGTCTCAGGGGACGCAGCACATTGTGGTGGTGAAGCAGAATGGCAACAGCATGAGGCCGCTGGTCACATGACATCTGAAACCGGGAAGTAGAAGGTGAATAGAAACAGAATTGGGCTATAAAATCTCAAGGCCCAGCCCTGGGGACCTACTTCCTTTAATAAGGTGATACATTCTCAAGGTCCCACAACCTCCCCAAAGAATGCCATCAGTTGGGGACCAACTGTTCAAACAAGGACTCTGTGTTCCCATTCAAACCATGAGAGTATTGTCCCAAAGGGAAAAGATTCTGGCTCCTCCAACTGCTGAAATGAGAACAGAAAGAAAATGCAGCATCCTTAACCTGAGACAGGAGCTCTGCACCGGATAGTGAGGGGTTTTGGGGGGCTGTGGTAGGTTTGCATGTAGCCCAGATTGGCATCAAACCCCTTATGTAGCCAGAGATGACCTTTAATGTCTAAAACTCCTGCCTCTGCTTCCCAAGGACTGGGATTACAGGACTGTACCACTCTGAATTTCTGGCCCTGCAGATGAGTTTCAATAGCATGGGACATTGGGAGAAGGTGCAAGCACGGGACTTAAAATCATGTGTGTGCAGCTCCACAGAAAGGGCCGTGAAATAGATGAATGGATATTGCACAGCTCAGCTAGAGGTGCTGCTGGTTTGGAACCCCCCAAAGAGTAACACCTGCTGGCCCTTCTTGACCTTCTGATGGCCAACACTTCACAGTAATGAGCTTCTATAAGGCACACACGTGTGGTCCTTGTTTCCAGCTGTTAGAGGAAAGTATAGCAAAAGGTGCAATGCTCTTAAAAGCGTAAATTCGAGTTTATTAGACTGGGATGAAAAATGTGTTAAAGTACAGTTTAATGATTTTTAAAAGTGAAAGGGATCCCAGGACCCAAACGTTTGAAAAGCACAGTCGCAGCAAGAGCAAAGGGAATGTGTGTGTGTGTGTGTGTGTGTGTGTGTGTGTGTGTGTTACTCAAGTGGGTGAACATATGTGTGTATGTGTAAGGACATCAGCAGCCAGGCCTATGTGTCTTCCTCTATTTCTCTCCATCTTATTTTTGGGGACAGGGTCCCTCACTAAACCTGGAGCTTGCTGGTTAGCTAGATAGACTGGCTTATCCCGTGTCCACCCCGTACTGGGATTTTAGCAGCACGCTACCATGCTGGACTTTTACATGTGAGTTCCAAGGATCTGAACTCAGGGCCTCATGTTTGTGTGGTGAGCATTTTATTCAGTATCCTATCTCACAGCATCAAGGTCTAAGCGTCTTAAGTATTCTTAATGTTGGTCTTTATTTACCCAGGAGAGGGAGGGTTTGGGGGTAATAAAGCCTGGGCAGCTTCTAAAACATAGAACGAAAAGGTTGAGGTGAAAATAAAATAACTGAGTCAAGATGTGTTTCAGGCTGGCTTGTGGGAGGTAGGGAAGCTCACATTCATGAAGATGGCTCCATATGTGCCTTTGTCGGAATTCTCGTGTTGAATCTTCTGATGGCAAATCTTGGTTGTCAACTTGACACACCTGGGAAGATGGGTCTCAACTGAGGACTCTCCTTCATCTAATATAGGAGGAGCTGTTGCAGGATATTTGAACGAACTGTGTGAAGATGTGCTGCTGTTTTACCTTGCCTGCCTAAGGCATTTGATTGGTTTAATAAAGAGCCGAATGGCCAATAGCTGGCAGGAGAGGTGAGGCGGGACTTCCGGGCAGAGAGAGGAACTCTGGGAAGAAGAGAGGTAGTGACACCATGGAGATGCAAAACAAGTTGGACATACAGAATGGAGAAGACGTAAAAAGTCATGTGGCAAAATACAGAGGAATAGGGATGGGTTAATTTAAGTTCTAAGGCCAAGCTTTCATAATTAATAATAAGTCTCCATGTCATTATTTGGGGGCTGGCAGTTCAAAGAAAGTCCAACAAGAAAGACCTGATACAAGGAGCATTTAGTAGCTCAAAACTGTAATCTTCCATCTTCCACTGATTTGCTGGTGACTTTTGAGTTAAACTTGGAGTTTCTTGTCTAGAAAATGCACACAATTAATGACCAGGGTACTTGAGAACTTTGTTTTCCCTGTAGTGACATGTTATAATTGCCACATTACTGTGATAAAATTTGGGGAAATACCTGAACATTTGGGCTGTTTTTCCCCCCTAGCATTTTGACTGCCATGCACACATGAGGTACTGAGCTATGCTTACGGGTAAAAATGATGACTAATGGCTACATTTGCCATGAGGGTGACACGCAAGTTCCAGATTCATCCACTGACTCATTTATTCAGCTCTCTATTTTCTGCGTTCATTTGCATCAGCGCTTTGGCATCTACAATGTGCCACACATGGTATTGTATGCTGGTGACGCCGCACTGAAAAAGAATGGCTGCTGCCCCCTGGAGGCGCTTCGCTCAAATTACACTCTGGCGTGTGGCCGCTTGCTCTTCCACCCTCTTGGTTTCCATCGCGTGGGTCTGGATGAATCCATATGCTGTCTTGGAACTGAATATCATTTCATTTGCTCTTTGATATTGATTACTTCCCTCAGTCTGTTTGAACAGATTTTTCTCAAATTTGGTGGCTTAAAGGAACCTCTGAGCTCGCGGTGTCCCTGGGGCTAGGATTCCCCACTGGGGAGCTCCGCCCCCTTGCTGAAAGATGTTCCTTGTCTGTGGATGTGTGATATCTGTGTCCGTCTTCATACATTCCTCTAGCCCCATCTGCCTCTCCCAGTCTGTCTCTTTATGATGACATTTGTCATGGAGTTTACAGCTCATCAGGTTAGGACAAGGCTGCATCTCTCAAAGCCCTTGACTTAGTTACATCCAAAGAGTCTTTATTCAAGTTAAGGCCACATTTGCTGGTTCTGGAGGCCAGGACATGTCCTTATGCAGGTTGTCATTCAGCCTGTTGTGGGCCCTATAGAATTTCTTAAATTCAATCACATACACACAGGCCAGCAGTTCTTCTTTAAGTGTAACAAGTGGAAAATTTCCAAGACTGGTCTTGTGTCTTCTACATCACCAGGTTAATCTTGTCAGGCTGTCCTCCAGGACTTCCTCAGAATGATGCTCCAACCTGCTGCAGCTGGCGCTCCTAGACGCAAGCAGTTGCCACTGACATTTTGCTGACCCAATTTCCTATGTTCTTACCCTGATATTCATTATGACTGAGACCCGATAGCCTGTGAGATTTTCTTGCTGAGGGATTATGCCACAAGAAATTCAAACCTTGGCAGAAATAATCAAATAAGAATAATAGGTATAATCTTGAGTACTTGTAAGGTTCCAAACAACGAGAAATCAAGGAAGATATGAATAGTGGGGCTTTTTCCCCCCCAGAGGAAGGAAGACTCAAACTTTGAAATCTGATGTATCTTCTAACCTCAGATATGTTGATGCCTGCCTGAGTCAGGTTCGAATCCAGGGTCACGTGGCCACAAAGCTTGTGTTCACCCCACCGTTACAGGCTGCATTGCGCAGCACAGTACAGGGTACCCTGTGAGTATGCATCACCCAGTAGCAGATAGGATCTGATAGCAGCAGGGTTTGCTGACAACCCACCCCTGTTCCTGAGCCTTGGCATGAGGTGGTGAGAACGGAATTCCGCCCAAAGCCTCTTCCATGTCTCCTTACTTGACAGCTTTCTCCAAAGCTGCTGAGGGCTGCTCTGCCACACACAGGACTCCTGAGAGGGGTAGAGGTCAAGTGAGGTGATGACTAGGATTAGCGGGAAGCAGGAATAGGTCAACCACAGCCCTCCCATATCTCAACTGATGCCTGGAGAGTGAGCTTATGACCAGTCTGTCTCTCTGGAGGCAACATCCCGAGGCATGTGTATGAAGGCTTCTTAAAACGTCATACATCTATGAACATGGACTTTTGTTTAAAAAAACAATTCTGATTAGTAAGTTTATCTTAGTTACTTTTCCATTGCTATGATAAAACACCACGACCAAGCCAACTTATCAGAAGAAAGAGGTTATTGGGATTTATAGTTTGGATATCATTATAGAGGGGAACATGGCAGCAGGCAGGTTGGGCGCTGGAGCTGAGCGCTTACTTGATCCACAAGTATGAGGTGGAGAGAGACAATTGGGAGTGGTGTGGACCTCTGAACCCTCAAAGCCCCCCCCCATGGCACACCTCCTCCAACAAGGACACACCTCCTACTCCTTCCCAAATAGTTCTACCAATCGGGGGCCAAATATTCAAACATATGAGCCTGTGGGGGCGTCCTCCCATCCTCTTTCACACCACCACGAAGGGTGGTACCAATGTCCTGTTGAGTGGTTGCCACCAATGCCAACCAATAGGTCTGGGCTCAAATGGACTCTGTGGACAGAGAACCTCAAGAGGCTTTCTGCTGTGCAGGCACCCACAGCATTGTAATACCGAAGACATCCTACGTATTCATCACCATAAGGCACCACTGTGACTTTTCCCACTTAAATACTTTTTTTAAAAAGATTTATTAAATAAATAATTACATATGCAGTGTTCTGCCTGCATGTATGCCTGCATGCCAGAAGAGGGCACCAGATCTCATTATAGATGGTTGTTGGGAACTGAACTCAGGACCTCTGGAAGAACAGCCAGTGCTCTTAACCTCTGAGCCATCTCTCCAGGCTCCCCTTAAATCTTTAATCCAGTCTGTTAGCCCACAAAACAGGACCTCATTAGTTGTGTTTCACTGGAGTATCTCCAGTACTGCAGCTAGGTTAAATACACTTTGGAAATGTTTAATTTGAGCCAAATATATTTTTTGAAATAGAATTCATCAGTATAGGCTTATATGAAGAAACTTTGATCCAATATTCATAAAATATTTTCTACAGGTTTATGTAGTGGGTAGCCATTCCAGCTTGGATCTGGAAGTTCCAACCCCCATTGAGACTCTGGCAACTGTCACGCCTACGAGGCAGGGCGAGGGGAGGTGCCTGGAGACCCGAGAGCTGGATGAGCCAGCGCTCTCTCTGTGCGCTCTCTCTGTGCGCTCTCTCTGTGCGCTCTCTCTGTGCCGGGACACTGAACGGTGAAGGTGGACTGTGCAGAGCTCTGGAGAACACCGCTGGATTGCAATACACCTTCCCCAGACCCTGCGACCTACCTATCACTTAATTTGTGAGTTACGCCATTAAATAAATATCCTTTTAACTATGTGGAGTGGCCAAAATAATTTCTCCAATAGGTTTACATGATAGGAAGAAATGAGGGGCTGATATATTAACAACATATGAAAGTGGTGGAATACTTAACAAATATTAGAAACATATTTTATAAGTGATATAATTCTTCAAGATTAATTTTAAAAGAAAAAGATATACTACCCAAAAACTGCTGAGAATCTATGAGATTTTGAGTATAATTCGATCTCAAAGGGAGTAACACATTCTCTCGCTGCTTGGCTACCTCCCTGTATGTATAAACCTAGACATAGAAAGGACAGAAATCAAAAGGGTGCTTCAAAATATCAGCGCTGCATTATCAGTGGGCGAAATGGTAGGTGATTTGATTTTCTTTTCATATTCTTTAGTGTTTGTTACAAGTAAATATTCTATAACAACGGGTAATAGTAAAAAGAAAGGTTTGCTATTCCAGAACCATAAAAATTATCAATCAGAATGATATTTCTTATTTTGGGGACAGATACTTACTATGCGTAGCCCAGGTCGGACTCGAACTCACTATCCTCCTGCTTTGACTTCCTGAGAGGTGGAATTATAGGTAAGCATCACCACATCTGGCTTCTATAATATGTCTTAAAGAGCCAGTGCTGTCTGTGAGATGGGAGTCAAGTCTGTGTAATGAAAAACAGGCCTTCAGTACAATTGGGAATAGAAAACAAAAACAAAACAACCCCCCCCCCCAATCCAGCCCTCTGCCAGGGCCTCATCAGGACCCAAAATGCAGTTGTGAGATTTAAGAGCTTTTGTAATTTGTATGGAAGTCATTTATGTATCAGAGATTAGGATATTGAATGAGGTATTGGGTGATAATTTAGAAAAAAAATCATTATTTCAGCTCTGAGTGAAAAGCTGGCTTTCAACATTGATCTGCCACACACAGAAAATCTAATTTAGCACCACTCTTTTATTTAATTAAGAAATTTTAAAATTCATTTTACATACCAACCACAGATCCCCCTCTTATCTCTCCTTCCGCTTCCCACCAGCCTTCCCTCCTCCACTTATCCCCCATCCCCTCCTCCAAAAGGGTAAAGCCTCCCATGGGGAGTCAGCAGAGCCTGGTACAGTCATTTGAGGCAGATCCAAGCCCCTCCCCCTCCATCAAGGCTGTACAAGGTGTCCCATCTTAGGTAATGGACTCCAAAAATCCAGCTCATGTACAGGGATGGATCCTGATCCCACTGCCAGGAGGCCCCTTAAGCAGCTCAAGCCACACAACTGTCTCGCTTATGCAGAGGGCCTAGTCCAGTCCCATGGAGGCTCCACAGCTGTTGGTCTAAAGTTCATGAGTTCCCCCTGGTTTGGTTGAATTGTAGATTTCCCCATTATGATCTTGACCCGCCTTCTCAAAGAATCCCTCTTCCCTCTCTTCGACTGGACTCCCGGAGCTCGGCCTGGTTAGCGCCACTCTTAGCTATCAATGGTTTTAGTTATTTTATTTACAAAAGTCTTTCCCTCTCCTCTCTTCATCCTCCCCCCCCCCCCCCCTCTGCCTTCCCTCACCAACACATAAGGAATCGGTTTGCTAGGCATGATGTTACATCCAAAGACTCTAAGACGACTGAGCACATAAAAAACAATCTGCACACGCACAAATACGTTCACAGAAACTGATGATATCTAAATAGATGCTGTGGATCAGACGCCTATCCGTTATCTTGGGTGGGGTCACGCATGGACTGCTACTTTTGTAAGATGTCATCACCAGAGGGCGCTGAGAAGCACGCACGGATCCGCCCTGTACATGCCACACATTTATGTAAATATAGAGCTATAAAACCAACCAACTAACCAACTAACCAACCAACCAAACAAACAAACACCTCACAAAAAACAAACCAAACGAAAAACACCCAGCGTGATAATTACCACGAAAGATAGACGAGTCAGTGTGATTAAAAAAAACAAAACAACAACAACAACAACAAAAAACCAAGGAATGACTGTCTTGTGGGACCTTTACAGCTCTGCATGGAATAAGTGACGGAAGGAAAGCAGGTTTGGGGGCTCGGAAAATACGCACAGCGACTCGCGTTTACTAACCTAGATGTTTGAGGACCTTGGGGGTGAGGAGGGGTGTGCGGCTCAGCACGTGCTGGGAGGTCATCAACAGGTTACAGAGGAACCAACAGCTCCTCTGAGTTCCCGTGGCCTGAAGGGAATCTGGATTGAGTCGTGAGGCTTTCCACGCACACGGCGGTAGGGGAGATGGTCACGAGAACTTAAGAGTCTTTTGTAGTTTGGTTCTTTGATTCTAAAACGTTCCTTGTTTCCCGCTCCTTTCCTTACGCGGGTCCCAGAGGTGTGTATACAGCGCGTGCCCACGAGATGGCAGCAGAGCACAGGCCATCTCTGCCGCAGGCCCTGGGGAGGGTGCCCGGGGCGCCCCATCCCTGAGATGGCCCCAACGCCAGAGGTTGGTATAAAGAGGAAGAGAAGTAGTCGTTAGTGATGCCATCATTCTGTCAGAGGTCATCACCTACGTATTTGCAGCGACGTTCAAAACTAGGAATAGGTAAATGTGCTTCAACCGTCTTTTTGATAATTCTACCTTCTTCGGGCTCTCTTCGTGTCCACTCTTCACTATATGACCGTGCTTTTTGTCTGAAGATGAGCTTGGTCTGAACCTGGATCAATACCATTTTCTTGTTTGCAAGTATTAGTCTGAATTATTCCCAATTGCTCATTTTAAATGTAAAAGCAACAAATATCTACAGTTTCGTGTGGCGTAATCTAGAGCTGCTTTGTACGCATTATCATTGGCAGAATTTTTCAAATGGTGTGTGTCTGGCGTAGAAAATCGGTTATGGAATTAAATCAAGCTACACCTACTAACGGGAGCCACAACCGTAGCGCGTCACAGAACACTGAAAGGGCTGTGGAACCCCGGCCCGGCTCACTCAGTCTTTGCTCTTGGAGGTGTTCCCATAAACACTCTGGAAGCAGGCTCCAGATGAGGCCTGGTGCCAACTCAGATTAGTAAAACCTTTATCTTCTTCTCATTTCTATTTTCAGGTGAAAATACACAGGTCTTTGAGGTAAGTTTTCTTATCCCACAGGTCAGCGTGTTCATTTCCACAAATGACTAGGCCAAGGCGACCTCCAGGCCTTCCTCCTCTCAGGAGGTGAGAATGGAGTTTCGCCCAAGCTTGAACTCTCAGCAGGGAACTCCTGACTGCTCTCCATGTCACATGCAAACTGCAGATTCAGGGTAGAGAAAATGTTGCACATCTTCTTCCAGCCGCAGAGCCGCGTTCCGTGTTTATTTATGATATTGTGGCAGTGCACAGCATTGTAGCAAGGTCTGGTACAAACCAGGAGTTCTACTGCAGAGCCTTCTCTCCAGCCACGCAGAACCTTCTTGCAATCATATCTGATTAAAAAAAAAAAAAATCCTTGGGGCCTTGATTCAATGCCTGGCTCTCCGAAGAATGATTTAATAAAATGTTTACTGAGATGGAATTTGAAACAAAGACAACCTTCATGGAACGTTACATTTGAACATGTAGAGGACCCTATAGAGGACTTTCTGTTGGCGCGAAGCTCAGCGCAGTAGAATGTTCTAGACAGTGAGACTACGTCCATGTTGTATACCACGCTAACCACTAAGCCACAAGGTCCTTTGAGCACTTGAGATGTTGACGGTGAGAGAGGCTGCAGCATTTTATTTCTTCTCTAGCTTTACTTAGTTGAAATCAAAACAGTTGCAGACAGCTAGAGGTTGGCAGGCCGGGTAGGTTGGGGAGGAAGATCCCTCTTCCTTGCATCTTTCTGAGCTCCTGGCTGGGACCCCGGTAATGAAAGCCAGTTGACCGAAAGGTGTGCACAAAGAGTGAATACATGTTTCCTTCTTTCTTTCTTTCTTTCTTTCTTCCTTCCTTCCTTCCTTCCTTCCTTCCTTCCTTCCTTCCTTCCTTCCTTCCTTCCTTCCTTTCTTTCGTTTTTTGAGACAGGGTTTCTCTGTGTAGTTTTGGTGCCTGTCCTGGAACTCACTCTGTAGACCAGGCTGGCCTCGAACTCACAGAGATCCACCTGTCTCTGCCTTCCGGGTGCTGGGATTAAAGGCGTGCGCCACCAGTTTTTCATGCCGTTGGAGGTATCGTAAAGAAATAGAGGTCTGAGGAGGGTAAGAGTCCTGCTTTTGTGCAAGGCCACATGGACAGGGTGCAGAATCGTGGGGGAAGCAACAGGACCCGGGGGTCGGGGGAGTGGGGTAAGCAGGAGGCTGTGCGGGGACGCCTGGTCATTGCATCCTCTCTCGGGGTTTCTGCAGCCTCAGAGATACTGCAGATATTCCGGGATACTGAGTTATTCCAGGCGGAGCCCTGCTTCGCGTCTCTCACACGAGGGTTTCATAGTGCGATTCAGGGGAAGATTGTAAATCCGGGACCTGTTCTCCCAAACGCCTTCAGCTTACACAATTTACCGAGCTATCACTTACTGGGAGAGCGTAGCTCCAGCTTAGAATTCAACAGGGACAATCTGGACAAGCATTAGGCTCTAACTCAGACCTCAGAGTCCTTCACTTCTACATGACCTCCGTCACAAGGCCTTATCCTGTTGTGCCATGTCACTGTCAGCAAGTCCTGCTGTCCCCTGCCCTGTGTCTCTTAAGATCTCCGTGACATAGCCGGGCAGTGGTGGCGCACGCCTTTAATCCCAGCACTCGGGAGGCAGAGCCAGACGGATCTCTGTGAGTTCGAGGCCAGCCTGGGCTACTAAGTGAGTTCCAGGAAAGGTGCAAAGCTACACAGAGAAACCCTGTCTTGAAAAAAACCAAAAAAAAAAAAAAAGATCTCCGTGACATATTGTCCCCCTCCAGTGCTGTTCTGATCAAATCAATGCTTCATCAAAACAACAAAAATTACACACAAGTAGAAGCATCTAGAAGAGAGATGATCATTTAAAAACAATTTTAAAATAGAGGGATGATGTGTCTTGGATCTTTCCAGAGGAAGGGATGACACAATTATTTGGTCATAGACTGAAGTTCAATAGGATACCAAATGCAGGCTTTTTTTTTTTTTTTTTTTACGAGGCAGGGTTTCTTTGTGTAGTTTTGGTGCCTGTCCTAGATCTTGCTCTGTAGACCAGGCTGGCCTCAAACTCACAGGGATCTGCATGCCTCTGCATCCCGAGTGCTGGGGTTAAAGGCGTGCGCCGCCACCACCGCCCAGTGCAGGCTCTTCTTTAGAGACAAATGTAACTTTTCTTAAATAATTGTTTTTGAGAAACTCATACATGGGTTCTGTATTTACATAATTTCACCATTCCCTCTCCACACTCCAAGTCCTCTTGTGTCCCTCCTAATTAAAGCTCATGATCGTTTTACACACACACACACACACACACACACACACACACACACACACAGAGCCTGCTGAGTTCATTTAGTGCGGCTCATGTGTATATGTGTTTAGGGCTGACCACTTCTCTTCGGAGAAGACTGTTTCATCCTCTCTCATCAACCATTAATTGTCTGCAGTGATTCATTTAGGGGTGAGACGTCCCCCATTCACCTTGGCATGTCAACTGGTGTCTCCATCGGGCTGGTTTTGTTTAGGTGACTGTGTTCCTGACCAAGAGCCTATGGTTAGATAGGTCATAGGCCCTAGGGAGAGCCTACTAACATTATTCTTCTAAACAGACGAAGTAGTACAGTTAACTGGCTCCTAATGGTCTATCAGCACACCTATGGACCAGTGCATCTTTCAGCCCTCACACCAAAGCTTCTTTTTTGCAGTATCTGGCAATGAACGCAGACCCACTGTTCTGGTGGAAGATCCACCTCAACCCCTTCCCCAAACCCAAACCCGCCCCTTCAAAGTCCACCAAACACATCTCCTCCCCCAGAGATGCTCAAGACCACTCCCACAGGGTATTTAAACTGCACCCCAGAAAACAGACACGTGGTTTTCCAGTCTCTCATCCCTGTCTCCTCTCTGGGGGGCTGGAGAATCACCTGGGAATGCTTTACCCATTAAACCGGGCCTTTTTCTAATTCAGTCTGATTTGGATTGCTGCGTCGGCAGAGAGGCTTATGGGGTGCAAGGAACTTATCACCCACAATTGATGAACTTTCAGAGAAAGAGAGACTTTGGAGAGGGTGTGATCTAGGCGCGCCCCAAGCCTCAGAGATTGTTGTAGAAGAGGGGCAGAAAGAATGCAAGAGCCGAGGCTGCCCCGTGGCTGCCCCGTGGCTTTGGAGAAGTAGTGTTGTCTTGGACACGGCAGGGCAGATGCTCATGGGTGTTCACAGTCATCATGACAACATGCCCAAGACCCACACAAGCTCAAGCCATAAGGGTGTGACCCCTGGGAGGTTGACCACACCAAGGGATAGCCTCGACACCCAAGAATATTTAGGTAGCACAAATTGAACTTGATTTTTTTTAAAAGTTGGGTGGGTGGGTGGGGTTGGATCTGGGAGTTGGAGGAGGGGGAGGAAGATCAAAATCCATTGCATGACATTCTAAAATAATAAAAATATCATTTAAAAGTAAAATAGAGGCTGGGGAGGTGGGTCAGTGGTTAAGAGCACTGGCTGCCCTTCTAGAGGACCAGGGTTCAACACCCAGCACCCACATGATGACTTGAAAGCTTCTGTAACTCCGGTCCCAGGGGATCCCACACACTCTTCTGGCCTCCATGAGTATCAGGCCCCAAAGTGGTGGTGCATAGACATTCATGCAGGCAAAACAGCCACACACATACAATAGAAATAAAACCAAGTAAAAGGCGTACATTTAAAACATCAAGGTGAGGGAGACTGAGGGGCAGAACATGACACATTAGACAGATTCTAGTCATAAGACAAGCATTTAAAGCAAAGAATGTGTGAAAAATAATGGAAATAATCATATAATGAGAAAAAGTTTAGTATAAGAGAAAGAAACAAAAACTTTTTCATTTTGCATTTACTTGACAATGTACCTCCAAAATGCATAACGCAAAAATGAACTCAAGAGAAGTTAGCAAGTTTGCCATTGTATTGGGGAGATTTGAATACATCTTCCTCGGTCATCGGAAGGTCAGACAGACAAAAGTATTGACAACAGCATGGAAGAACTCACAAGTCCAAGTAATAAATACTGTCTCATGTTTATAAAATAAGAAATAAGATTAAGCCTCAGAAGATTCTATTCATCATGTTATATTTTTATTAAAAGCAAGAAAAACTAAAACCAACCATACAAGTTTAAGAATACACATGTGTGTCATGTGACTGTATTTTTAAAAAATATGATGAAGGTGAGGTTCAGCGTGGTGCCTATTTTAAGTGAGACAGAATGTGACAGCACACAGGCCTTGTCACTTGTCGATATCCAAGTTCAAGTGCTGGGTGATAGGAAGATGGGTGCTATTTCCTTACTGAAATAATAAATAAGAATGAAGGACGATATTAACAAAAGTCTGTATAACCGAGTATCTGAATACGACTTGTATGTATCTGTATCATCTATACATATGTCTAGGGATGAATAGACAGACTGTCTAAACCGAAGTTCCCTCTTCCAAGACAATGTGGTGGTGATGATACACGTATTAACCACATCATAAGAGCATTAGATGGGAGAATTAATTGAAAGCCCTTAGGTCATTAGCTGTCATCTCTTAGGAGATCAATAAATGTACACGTGATTATTATGTGGGCGCCTATGTTCACACCTTTACCGGAGTCCCTAACTACCCTTGTTATCCACTCCGTCAGACCCTCCTTCATAGACCATCCCACCCTCTCATGCTTCCCCATTCTCCCTGTTTCAGCAAAGGTTTGCCTAGGAAAGCAGAAACCACTGGAAGAGCTGGAGGCAAGGGTGGGCAAAGGTCGAAAGAGCCAGAGCCAGTTCTCAGGAAAACAGAGGCTTCGTCGAGCATGGCAAACTGTCACCAAAGACCTCGGCTGCTGAATCACCACAGGGATGGTTCTCAGGGAGACGTCCGGAGTGGACAAACTTCCTGCCGTTCCTTTCGTCACACAGTGGTGGCATCTGCTTGGCCCTGCCCTTCCATTGTCAGGTCTGTCCTCTCATTGGTGGAATCTAAAGGCCCTTCTAAGGGATTCTGGGAGATAGTGTTTCCAGGCTTCCAGCCTCTAAAGCAGAAGATAATATCGAAGAAGTTGGGGATGCTTGCCGCTAAAGAACTAAAAGGAAACAAGCATCATGTGTTAAACATCCCTTCTATTCCAGCAATGCTTTCTTGCTGGTACTGTAGCACGCTCAAGCTTCTCACTTCTTCAGCAGAATTCCAAGTCCCATTCCCTCTGGGCTGGCTGGATTAGTTCTCATGTTTCTTTTCTTCTTTTGGAAAGAATACCCACACAATCCATAGGTGCTTTCTTACATCCCTTACATCCCATTTTTCCTTTAACTCATTTTGACTTCTAGCTCCAAATCATCTTGAAAGCTAGGACCAAGGCTGTGTGTGATCTTTGCTGTCCAATCTACATTTTTCTATAGCATTCAACAATGCTAAACACTTTTTATGAAAATGTCCGTTCTCTTAGCTTCTGCACAAAAGTAATAATGATCGTTCTGCAGATTTACAATAGAATTAGTCATGAGGCCTCTTTTTCTAAATAATAGCCTTCACATCCAACTAACAGGAAATTGATTATATGTTTTCCTTGAGCCTGTTGGCTTTACCTCATGCAACTAAGACCAAGGCTGAAAAACCTTCAGGTGGAGGATTGCTGGTGTTGGGCAGTCCCTATTACTCCTGTTTCTAGCAGCCCTGAGCCGTGTTGGCCTGAGATCATCGCTGTAAAGAGCCTACTTGAGTTCCTTTCTGGTTAGTTTGATTGTCAAATAGGCACAGTCTAGGGCAGTGATTCTCAACCTTCCTCATGCTGTGACCCTTCAGTACAGTTCCTCGTGTTGTGGTGACCCCCAACCATGAAATGATTTTGTTGGTGCTTCATAACCGTCATTTTGCTATTGCTGTGAATCGTAATATAAATATCTGATACGCAGGATACCAAAGGGGCTGCGAGGCACACATTGAGAACTACTGATCTAGAGTCACCTGGAAAGAGAGTTCCAGGTGGTTGTGGGTGTGTCTGTAGGAGATTGACTTGATTATGCTAATTGAAATGCTATGACCTGACCGCTGTGGGTGGCACTGATCTCTGGGTTTGGGCCCTGGACTGCATTAGTGGAGAAAATGTGCAGAACGTAAGGATGCATGCATTCATTATTCTCTGTTCCTGATTGTGGATGAGATATGCCCACACCCTCAAGCTCCTGCAGCATGACGTCCCTGCTGTGATGGACTGTAGCCTGGAACTGGGAGCTAAAAAATACCTTTCTCCCTAGGTTGATTTTGTCAGGGTATTTTATCCCAGCAACCAGAGAAGAAACTAGGCTCCTCCAGGCCGAGGCTGAGGTCAGAACTTAGAGGGAGGGTCCCTCATGCTTTGCTCTTGCTCCCTGGGTGGATGTTCTCCCTCTGCAGGTGCCTGAATGTCTACCCCTCAGCTACTGGACAAAGCAGAGATCTGCGAGTGGTTTGGGGTTTTCTGTGTTGGTGAAGCAGGGCTCTTTGTTTGTGGAGCGTGTGACTCCCACAGGCCACCATGTGATGTCCCTCAGCTCTAGAACTGCTGGGTCAGATTGATTCCAGCATCTTAGGTGCCTTTGAAGCCAAACAGCTTTTCTTGTTTCCTCCCAAAGGACTCACTAGCGATCACTGGATTTTTCTCTTAACTTGGAAAATCCAACTACCTGACCGTCAATCATCTCCTTAGATAATGGACATTCATCAATCTCTCTGAATAAAAGCTACATTGTGGATTTCTCTGGAATATTCTAGCTCTTCCTGTTCAGTACTGGAGTCAAAGGTTGTCTTTGCTAAAGAGAGCATCAATCGAAAGCGCCAAGCTTTGTTACAAATGACATACGTTTTCTTCAGATTAATTTGCTTATTTATCCGTTCAATTGAAGGGGTTAAACTCTCCCACTCTCACAGCTGAGTTTAGGTTTCAGTTCTGTGAGAGGGGCAAAACAGGTGTCTCTCCCACGAAGGGCCGTTTATCCACAGTACCCTTGCACTCAGGGACTAGAGAAAGAAAGCAAACGCTAGGCCTAAGTCAGGTCACCATGCCTCAAGGACAAATCCAGCAGCCCCTTCTGAGTCACATCCAGACTTGCCCAAGCTTGTGCAAATGTGTCCAAAAATGATGAGACTGAAACTCAGACAAAGGAAAGTAGACCAATGTAACAGCTGCTTTCTTAACCCATCATACACGAGATGACCTACCGATGACACTCCCCTTAGCTGTGCTTAAAAGGAGCTTGCACGCTCCTCTAGGGGTCATCGGCATTTTGTACAGGTGTCGACCCTGCAGACACGCTGGAATATTAATAAACGCTCTTTGCTTTTACACACTACTTGAGTCTGGGATCTTCCTTCAGCATTTCCTCGGGCCCTTACCCTTGTAGTCTGTGTATGGGGAACTGTGCTAGACTCTGGGGAGACAAATAATGAATAAACAATGGGTAATAAATAATAAGTAAAAGAGATAAGATGCCCTGCTTGTGGACTTGTCATCTTAGCAAAAAGAGACAGAGAACAAGAAATTAAACATTGAAAGGAAGAGTGTGACAGGTCCTCTCTAAGAGCAGCAGGTGGTCCTAACCACTGAGCCATCTCTCCAGCCTCCAGTCACGGACTCTATTTGTTTTTTATTTTTACTGAAAATAGATTTTTCTCTCATGCAATACACTCCAGTGTTTCCCCTTATCCCACTCCGCCCAGCTCCTCCCCCTCCTTCAGATCCACTCTCCTTCCAGTTTCCCTTCAGAAAAGGGCCAAGAAACAACAACCAAACATGAGGAAAATACACGCTAAGACAAGGCTAAGACAAGACACACTGAAGCTGGACAAGGCAACCCAACAGGAAGAAGAGTCCCAAGAGCAGGCAAAAGAGTCAGAGACACACCCGCTCCCACTGTTAGGAGTCACACACAAACACCAAGCTAACAGCCACAACATACACACAGGGGACCTGGTGCGGACTCCGGCAGGCCCTGTGCATGGACGCTCCAGACTCTGTGGGCCCGTGTGATCCCTGCTTAGTTGATTCTGCAGACCGTGTTCTCCTGGTGTCTGCCACCCCATGTGATTGCTACAGTCTTTCCTCTGCCTGGTCATGGGTTTTAAAAGGGCTTCTTAAGTACTGGGGACATAATTGCTTGAATAGGAAGTATCAATTACAACTTTCCCAACATTCCTCCTCTCCTCTCTCTCTTCTAGAGCATGGGATTTTCATCCCATTGGGAAGAGACAATCACAACACTAAAAAGCAAGAGAAACAGCATGTAAGCCAGATGTTCAAAGCCTCAGAGTGACTTCTGTGTTATTTATGTGACTCTTAACTTTATCTCTAAGATGATGACTGACAGAGGAAAAAATGTGTGAATGGAATGTGTAAATGGCAGTTAAAAAAATTTGATGTAATAGTAACACCCACTAAAGATAGTTTTGGAGACAATAGGTCCCTAATACATTTGTATTGATCAAATTAAAGAATTAAAAATTTATTGACATTTATTATATGCCCAGGAATGAATATAAGCACTTACTATGCCTTATTTAATTTGCATAGAGACCTTATGAAGCAGGTACCATGTCATCCCACTTTCCAGGTGAAGAACTGAGGCCTGAGAGACATGAAGACTTATCTGTTGGGAAGCGCTGAGCTGGTGTTCAGACCACGGCAGTGATTCAGCACAATGCAGGCCTTTGCTCAAAAACCAGCAGTGTTGGCTCTCAGGTGAGGGTTCTCAGGGTAGACTGTCCACCCACACAACGCACTTTTAGTACATCTTCTCTAATCCTAGGACTTGAAAGTCGGTATGTGGTAGAACAAAAGGAAGCTGCTGATATTTGCAACTTTTGATCTACAGCAGTGGTTCTCAAGACCCCTTTGGTAAACTTCTATCCCCAGAAATATTTACATTATAATTTATGACAGTAGCAAAAATTATAGTTATGAAGCAGCAATGAAAATAATGTTATGCTTGGGGGTCACCGCAACATGAGGAGCTGTATTAAAGGGTCACAGCATTATTGAGGACCACCGATCTATAGGAACACCATTTTTACACATTTTGATGCCATGGACAATGTTTTTTGGGATATTGCTTTTAATAGACAGCTTTAGAAATATTAACTGTACCTAGTACAGTGTGTACTGTGGTCCTCAGCATGCCTGGCACCAGATCCACTGTTCCCAGGGGCTCTAGGGTTACACAGAGGACATGCTTTGTGGAAAACAGATATTAGAGAGAGAGTTTCTAAACTCAGGCCCCCAAGAACTAAAAATATGATGGATAAGACCAGTAACGAAGACCAGAATATCTGCTGAAGGCAACAGAGCCCAGTGATAATCAGATTAGCTGCAAGGTTTTGGAGGCACAATAAATATTAAACTTTATCCCATCAGAATCCAACAAAAAATATGAAGAGAGAATTTAAGAAAGTTCACGTTCTCTCAAGCTAATGAGTTGTTTGGGACAACGACAGACGGCCACGGTAAAGTAATGACTGAGTTGGAGGATGTGACCACTGCTGCACAAAGGTAACATTCTTGGCTAAATGGTCATTTGTATCATTAGCATTAGGAAATGTACCTAGGAAATTTCCAGGAGTTCCTGTTGTCAGTCAAATCTGCTTGGGCAGGAGTCACATTCTGCAAGGAGCAAACTGGACACTGATGTTCCTGTGACAGATAGGGGTTCCAGTTACGTCCATGGGAACACAATTCCCTGTTGTTGTGTGAGCCGTATTCCAACTTGCTGTGGGCAGGGGTGGCTTGGTATGACTGCTTTGAAGACCTGTGTCTGTGTGTTACCCCCATGTTAGAGGAGTCTAGCCAGATACTCATCTAATACTTAAGTGTCCCATCTTCATGCTTCTGTATTCTCTCACAAAGTAGATCAAACAAGTAATGAAAATTTAACAAATGTATCACCCAAATGGCAGATGATAATGTTGTTTATTTTCCCCTGGAGAGCATAGTCAAAATTGATCCATGGGATCCTAGCAATCATATTAGAATGATTAAAGATATAGCAGAGTGGGTCTGGATGAGATGGCTCAGCAGTTAAGAGCACTTGCTGTTCTTCCAGAGGGCCTGGATTCAGCTCCTAGCATCCATATGACAGTTAACAATTGTCTATAACTCTAGCTCCAGAGAATCTGATGTCCTCTTATGGTCTCTGATGGCACCAGACACGTATCCACACAAAATAAATATAGTAAGAACAGTAAACTTTAAAAATAGAACAGAGCTACTTTCCTTTCTCATGACACTGAATTTATTTGACTGTAGCCTGGGCTGGCTGCAAGCTCATTTCGTAGCTGTTGTAAGTTGCAATTTTTGTTGCTGTGATAAAATGTTCTCACATAAGACAACTTAGGGAGAAAAAGGTTTATTTCAACTTAGAGTTCCACAGTTCATCACAACATACCCACTGTGCAAAAACAGAAAGACCTCAGTGCACAGGTGCTCATTTGCTCAGCTCCTTTCTCTACATTCTTACACAATTCACTATCTCCTGCCTAAGGAATGGTGCCGCCCACAGTGGGCTGCCCCTTCCCACATCAGTCAGCTCCCACAGACATGCTCACAGGCTAGCCCAGTGTAGACAGTCATGAAGCTCTCTTCCCAGGTAGTTCTAGGTTGTGTCAAGTTGACCAAGCTACTAAATACATAGAAGATGAATTTCTGATCCTCTGTCTCAGGCTGCCATTTGCCAAACCTACTGCACCGTCATGCCCAGCTTCCTTCCTTACTATGTTTGATTTCGAGCATTATCTGTGATGTGCACCACAAACTGGTTGGCTGTACCATCAAACGGCATTAGTTTTATTTTGTAAGGCACATTTGTTTTATTCTGCAAAAATACTGTTTTCACATGCCACTTGTATAAAACGTTCTATGTACAGACAGAACTGAGAAGAGAGAGCAAGATTCTCACCATTCCACAACAACCATGGTTAGTGTTTTGTGTGTGTTTCTAATCAAGGCACAAAAATAAACCCAACTGCAAAATGAATTTGGGTCACATTACATACCCTGTCACTTCTTCTTCTCTGTTTTATACCTTACACATGTTTTCCTGCTTTAATACACATGCTTTGCTTGAGTATTTGTTTATGGTGTCATGGTTCCCTACCACATGAGTGGATGTGAAGTTGATGGAACTTTTCATGACAAGGTGTAGGGAAAGGCACGGAGAGGCAGGGATGAAGACACAGCTCTCACCCTTAGCTCTCAGATAGTCTCAGTCGCCCCAGCCACAGAATGGGGGGTAATGACATTTGCCTGGCTGTCTTGGATTGGAAAGAGAGGTGTGGTTCTGTGAAGCACAGGAGTGTGAAGCACAGGAGTGTGAAGCACGGGTGTGATTCTGTGAAGCACAAGGGTGTGAGGCACAGGGGTGTGATTCTGTGACGCACAGAGCCGGGCAGGATGACAAAGGATTCTTTTTTTATCTTATTTTTTTTTTTGAAAATTTAACTTCCCTTTTGATTCTTTGGGACTTTCACATCATGTACCCTAATTCTACTCACCTCTTAGTCCCCCATATCCTTCCCTCCCCTTTGCAGTGCCCCCCCAATAAAGGAATATTAAAAAAAAATCAAACCAAAGCAAACAAGCAAACAAAAATAAGAACAAAACAAACCCAAAACAAACAAACAAAACAAAAAACCTCTGCTTCTCCAACACCTCTTCATTCATCCTGGTAGCACTGGGACCCTCAACATACCATACAATACACCCTTTTGTCCAATCAGCTTTACTAGCAAATATAGACTGCAATGAGTCACTGGTCTGGTTCGAGGCCTCCTCTGGTTTCTGGCACACCATCATCACTGGATCCTCACCAGAACCTCTCTGGGATCTCGTGCTGTTACCCCGAGTCATGGAGATCCTGTGGGTATTGTTCCACAGGACCAGTCCCTTCAGGAGCTCCAGCAGGTCCTAGATGGGGCAGCTGTTATAGTGGGTCAACCCAAGGCCCTGCTGTGGGCCTGGGTGGTAGTTGAGCTGGTCAGTCTGGGCCACAGGGACCACCTGCCTTATGCCTTTATGCCCATACCCTCAGGATCTCACCTGTGGTGAGGGGTGAGGCCATCTCTCCCAAGTGCAGGGGTCTGCTCTCCTGTGAGGGCCAGGGCCAGCTCTCTTGCTGCAGTGTCCAATGAGAGGCAGGGCCGACTTCCTCTGGGCCAGCAAAGGGCGGGCCGGCTCAGCTCCGCCCTCTGATCTCATCTCCCATGGTTCCTATGGGCTCCTGAGGTGATGCAGGCCACAGACCCCAGCTGCAGCTGGACTATGGACCCAGACATGGCCCTCAGCAGCAGCTTGGGCCCAGACAACACCCTGGCTCTGGGTGGAAGGAAGCACTGGCCACTCAGGCTAGGATGGTTCTGGCGGAAGTACTGATCCTGGACACCACCAAGGCCTCAGGTTGTGGCCCCAACCCTGCGCTTCTATGTGACCTTTGGTAGCAATACAGGACTTGGACATCAGCACAGACCCCAGCCACAGAGGACCACAGACCCAGACCTGGTCTGCGGCAGCAGCCCGGTATGAATGTCACCATTACTCCAAGTGGCAGTGAGGCCACTCAGATAGGCACGGGACCCAGTGATAGTGTGGCCCTTGGACACCAACGTGGTCCCAGACCAACCTCCGTTTGCACAGCCTTTGATGGCAACAGGAGCCTCAGACAACAGCATAGACCCTGGCTGTTATAAATTATTATGTGGGGACCTCCAAGGATATCCTGCGCATGCAGGGAACCATGCTGACATGCTGGGCAGGTGCAGCGGCAGGCTGGCTGCAACCCACTCAATGCTGGCATGGCGGCGGACATTCAGAACCTAGACGCTACATCCTCGCTGAGATGATTTATTATAATAGAGAGATGAAGAGAAAATAGGAAAGAAGAGGGAGAGGGGGGAGGGGGAAGAGGAGGAGGAGGGGAGGGGTGCTGCGGGCCGCAGAAATATATCATAAGAACTCAGCTGGTTATGGCAAAGTCACTACCTGAAGGGATCAAGGATTTCCTCCAGAGGAAGCCAAATCCCAAGGAGTTTTTGGTGTTACTTGGCTTGTTATATATCAGCTGTATTCTGTTATGAAAATCATGTGTGCCTTCATAGCTTTCCCAATTGACTTTTCCCTAAGAAGGACTAACAGTGTAGACTGAGCACTCTCTGGACATACACATTCCAGGTAATTTGGAGAACAGCCTCAGGGAAAGGCTTTCTCTGCAATCAGATATCTCCCTTGGCCACTTTCAAGGACTACAGGATACACCACCCAGGTGGACGCCCAACTTCCAAGGACTAACAAGTGATAGCAGCCCACGTACAAGTCTCCTGACTTACAGTAAATTCACAAGAGGACGCCGCCTAGGCCAGGTGGACACTAAGTAATAAGCTTAGGCCCTTCTTTCTTACAGCCTTACTAACTTTATAGACCTCTAACTACTTACCTAACCACTTCTAGGAATATTTAGATAAACTTCTGTGCTAACAGCTATGCTCAGCCAGAACTCCCAGTTCAAGCCTCCCTGTATCATCAGAGGCATCTAGCTGTACACAGGTTGCCTAGAGACTGAGCACACTTTCCCCCACCCTGCAGAAAAACGGCAGACAGCTTGGACAGATAGGAGCCACAGGAAAAAAGAAGACAGTTTTATTTTCTCCCATTGACCTAGCAACTTATAGATTTTTAACATCCTTTACCAAACACATTTAAGGTTATAGTTGTGCACGTAAGATCCCTCTTCTTAGATATTAGTCACTTCCCCTTTGGGTCACAAATGGTAATTAACAACTAGTGCCCTTCTTTGTAATTCTTATCAACCCTCCATTTGATCCTGATAGTGGACAATCACTGCCTGAGGAAGTTCAGGCTGAGTGTCCTGGGTGGAGGGGAGGATTGTGATTTTGGGGAGATATATAACTGTAAAGCAGAGGACAGGAGGGGGAAGAGAGAAGAGAATGGAAGAACGAGATGGGTAAGAACTTGAGAGGAACGAGCTGAGATGGGGAAGAACTAGATTAAGGAGCTAAAAGAGAGGACTAGAGGAACGAGATGGAAGATGAGGAAGAGCCAGATGGGGAAGAACAAGATGAGGAAGAGCCAGATGAGAGAGAAGGAGACAGATGAGGAAGAGCCAGATGAGAGAGAAGGAGACAGGAGAGGAGCTGATAGGGGAAAGAACTAGATAGATGAGAACCTAGAAGGGACAGAACTAGATGAAGGAATTAAGATAGAACATAGAGGGGACAGTAGATAAATATAGAGAGAAATCAGGCAAGAAAGGAGCTAGACATGAGAACAGAACTGAAGCTGTGTTTAAAGGATGTTATGCCAGAGGAATTAAAGCGAATGGATCAAAGAACTCTGAGTGCCTAGACTGATTTACCGACCCTAAAGATTCTCTGCTGGTTGATAGAGCCTTCCGCGGACCCTGGGAGGGGACTATCGAGGGGCTGGACCCCCATAGTCCTCGTTAGAGGGGGAAGGAGGAGGAGGTGGGGGAGAAGCAGAGTGTTTTCCTTAAGAAGAGGCTTCTACTTTAGGACCAAGGGCGGCCCCAAAGGGCTGGTCAGAATATTAACACTGGCTGCAGTAGGGCCATGGACCCAGACATAGCCCTCATCAGCAGCCCGGGCCCGTATGACACCATGGGTCGGGGTAGCGGCACAGGTCACCCAGATCTGTGTGGCCCTTGCTGCAGTACAGCCCCCATACTCCAACAAGGCCACAGTCAGCGGCCCACATCCGGGGCCTCTGTGTGGATCCTACTGGCAATCTGTGCCACAGACTTCAACACAGACCTCAGCTGCAGCTGGACGACTGACCCAGACCTGGCCCCAGGCAGCAGCTCACGAGGTCAGCATCCTGGCTCCACGTGGAAGCCCCGGCCACTCAGATCAGGATGGCTCTGGTAGAAGCATGGCCTCCGGACACCAACAAGGCCACAGGTTGAGGCCCAGACCCCAGGCTCTGTGTGGCTGACAAAGGATTCTTTTAAAGGTGTGTTCGAAGACGTGCAGTTTAGGCTGACCATTACACCATAGTCTGCCTTAATCTCTAAATCTCACACACACAAAAATTTCCCCAGCAAGCACCAGTCCAAGTTATATAGAGATTTTCATCCATGGTTGTTTCATTTATTTATTAAATCAATTTATTTTGTTGTGGATGTAACCAACTGTCTTAGTAAATAAGAAACACAGAGCCAATACAGAGATGGAAGCCAAGGGGTCAGAGCAATAGCTAAGAGTTAAAAACCTTACCCTTCACTGCCGCTGTGGTCCTACCTCTCCGAAAGAGACCTACTTCCTGTGTGTCTGCCTTTTTTATGGAGTTTCTGTTCTGTCTTCTCATTGGTTGTAAACCCAACCACATGACCTCCTCGTCACTGCCTGTCTGTACAGACCTCCAGGTCTTCTATGGTTGGTATTGAGATTAAAGGCATGTGTTTCCATGCTGGCTGTATCCTTGAACTCACAGAGACCCGCCTAGCTCTGCCTACCAAGTGCTGGGATTAAAGGCGTGCACCACCACCACCCAGCTTTTGCTATGGCTTGCTATTAGCTCTGACCCCTGGGGAACTTTATTTATTAACATACAAATCACATTTTAGTACAAATAAAATATCACCATATTTTGTGGTACTTACTGTTGAAACCAGGGCCTCGCATCTGATTGTCAAGTACTCCACCACTAAGTTACAACCCACTTTTAGAGTTTAGGGTCAATTAAAACTGAAGAACTAGCAGACCCTTTCAGGGACTTTTCTTCTGCTTTTCAACAAGAATCCATGTGACTCTTGGAAGCTCCATTAGAAGATGCAGTGAGGGGTTTGTTCTTGAAGCAGAGCTGAGAATGGCCTTTACTTCAGGCTGGGAAGGAAGAGATGGTTTCTACACTCCAGAGATAATGAGACCAAGGCATGGTCCACTGCCCCCAGACGGGGCAGGTTCCAGAAATGACTATGTCTCGATGAATACGAACTCTTCATAGTTCCCTGCTTAACATTCTTTACCTAACGCCGTGAAAAGGACTATTTCCAACCAGTGCGTTCAGGAGCTGGGAGACAGTCCAATATGTCTCTTTCCCAAACATAGCTCTTTACTTTCTGTTGACAAGGAAGCCTAACTGAGCCAGCTCCCCTTGAGGGACACAGTCCCATTAGCTGCATCCCAACGGCTGGCAGCCTTGCAGGCTACCCTAACACTCAGCAGAGGGCGAGGCTGGCAAGAAACTCTACCAAGATGTTGAGTCCCGTTTATCACCACTCAGGATGCCACAGGATGTCACAGAAAAGGGAGAAGACTTGGGGAGGGGGGGACCCCAACTAAACAACCAAACAACAGAAGCCTTGACCTCTCTTCATGGCTGCCCAGCCTAAAAGTTAACTGGAACAGAATTCTTAATACCACCAAGAAGCTCTCCCCTGAGGCTAGACATATATTAATTTCTGTTACAGAGAAAGATTGCAGGACTAGGTAACATAGAGAGGGTTCACCCCAGAAAATGAATCCGATGTCCCGATCCTGCTTCTTGATGGCTGCGGTGACTTTTTTCCCCTCTCCTTTTCTTTTCAAAAGCACCGTCCTTCGGAGTTGTGGGGCCATGTGGGAAAATATTGTGACAGACATTGCTGTTTACGTTTGCGACGAGGCGACTGTTTTGTTTGCCTGGCCTGTTGCCTCTGCTACTCTTTTTCATGGCTGGCGGCTCCCTGACAGCTCGGATTCCTCCGCTGACATCTGTTATAATGAATACTCAGACAGGAATAGATTTGCAAAATGATGGGCTCACAATAGGACAGGAGCCGGCCTCCAAACTTCGCTGGAGATAAGCAGATGGGGTCTGAAATGGAGCATTTGAACCGATTAGGTCTAGGTGAACGCCTGTATTCAGTACTCCGGAGTCTTTCTGTCCCCAACTTTTGTCCTTCCCTCCTTCACCCCTCACGTCCCCCCCCCCCGTTGTAGACATGGGAGGGTACCGATGGCATGGGGTGGGCTTTTTTCTGCTTCTTCCTAGGCTCTGTCCTGGAGACAGGCCTTTCCAGCCCCTCAAGCAGAAGCACGCTGGGCATTTACCCAGTGCCAACCACGGAACAACAGAGCAGACCCACCCCGCATGCCTCATAAAGGGAAGCTGGGGCAGCACATGGGGTTTTCCCACTCGCCACAAACGATGAATGTTTGTGCTAGTTAACCTTTTCCAAGCCCGGGTCAGCTCCTGCTGGGAGGCAGGGCCGATCTGGAGGGAATGAAAGTCTGGCAGACCCCAAAGTGTCCTGCACTCCTTGGCCCCCAACATAGGCCACTGCCTCTACAGAATACCAAACAATGGCACATGACGCTCTTCAGAAGTTAGCCAGGCCATGTGCTGCTGACAGGTCGGATTCCGACGAGCTGTCCCAGTGAGCCTCCCTCTGCACATCTTCCGGGCAATTTGAGGTCCTGGCATGGCTCATCTTCTTGAGGTAGAGGATCTTCCAAAAAAAAAAAAAAAGGATGAGATGGGGGATACCCTACCCCAGGGTTCTTCATTTGCAGCTTCCCTACCAACTGTGCAAAGATGCGACTTTGTACTTTCAAAGCCTGAATCAAGCTGCGAATAATAACTTGTACCCCAAGCTCATGCATTGACAGAAATCAAAGCAACCAGAGTTAACTTAAAAGAGAGACCCCCCTCCCCCAAGATCCCTTCTGTGGTCCTCTGGGAGAGAATCTGGAGGTTTTTGAGGGGTAATATGACCTAAGAAAGTTAGGAAAAGGTTGATGCAGATGGAACTTTGTGAATTACTTTCCATGGGGCAGGCGCAGGGAACACACACACGTGTAGCAATGATGTGAATTCAATGCCCACTAGTGGGGCAGATTTCGCCTCACTGTTCAAAGAGCTGGATATCGTAAAAAAAAAAAAAAAAAAGCATTGGGTCTGCAAGTTGCAGGTTGAAATATCTTCCAGCCTCTATGGCTCCTTTCAGCAGAAGGCAGACCCACTAATCTACTCCAGCAGGACCCCAACAGTCTGCAGAGCTCCGATTCCCAAATCTCCCAGCCCTGACTGTCTCCTGCTGCCAGCCCAGACCTGTGGCTCACTAGGCGAATTCAGTGCCTGTCTGCTGATAACATGCTATTGTTTAGGCTGTGTGTTTACCTGGCAACTGTTACCCTGAAAAGCCAGGATCAGCTGAGACATGATGGAAATGATCTTTAACCACAAAAGCTGTTAGCTGGGAGAGGCTCTGACACCTAGGTACCAGTGGAGATAAAGAAAAACTAATATTTCAGGAATTACGTTCTGAGGAAAGGTACCTTCACGTTGAGTCCTCATTTGTTAGAGGAAATCCTTTGGACTCTGCTAGATCCCAGTGTCTGTGACTTCTAATGCCAGTAAAGAGAAGAGTGAAATAAACAAGGCATTGGTTGAGAAAATGGGAGTCTTCCACTGCGGTACCCAGGGAGACATGAGATGCACAGAGCAGGTTGAGAATTGTCTATTTTTAAATCATGTCTGTCCTATTGATTTGAGTACCCAGACATACATTGGTCTCCATAGGACCAGAGCATAAAATACCAAAATACGATTTGCATCGGTGTCTTTATTGAAAGGCACAACTCTTACCCTCTTTTGTAAACACCAAATGGCAGGAACAAAGAATGTGATCTAGCAACTAGAAATTTTAAATCTTGCCTCTGCCACTGACTGGCTGTGTGACTTTGAGCCCGTCTCAAATGTGAGCTGACAACCCCTGTCTAAATTTTTGGGGAATTAAATATAAGAACGTTTGTTGCAGTTGGCACAAAGTAAGTGCTATGTTTTGGACAAAGGCTTCCTGCGGAGGTCCGTGTGTCAATGACTTCACCCCCAGGGTTGTGCAAGTCAGAGGTGCTGTGAGCCTTTAGGAGTGGGGTCTTGGGGATCCTATGGGGATCCTTGGGCCCTCAAGGGCGTCTGTCTACCTCTGCTTTTCCCCTTCTCACCATGGCCATCAGCACTCTCACCGGTTTCCTGAGAAGGTGGACCCATAGGATCTCTCTCTGGAAGTTCCCGAACTATGTGTCAAAAATAACCTTTATGTCTCAATGTTACCTCAAGCATGTTATTATGGGAAAAAAGCTAACACAATAGTCAATTGGTTTAATTTTCTCCCAACTGTATATTGTCTTTAATGTCAATTAATATCTCATCTGTTATTGTCTACATGACACTGAAGCATTCTTTGTTATTTATATAGTTTCATTTGTTTGTTTTAATAGTTCTATGTGGAGCCATTTTCTTCCTAAACATTTATTAATTTTTCATTTTAAAACATTATGTCTACACGTGTACAATGTGTATGCTTGTTTGTGTATGCTCGTGTGTGTGTGTGTGTGTGTGTGTGTGTGTGTGTTCATGTGTGCACGTTTATGTGAGTGCAAATGTGAGTGGGCCAGTGGCCAACTCTGGCTATCAGTCCTCCATCCACCCTGACTGAGGCAGTTTCTTGTTTCCTGAAGCATATGCCAGGCAAGCCTCTGGGAATTCTCCCATCTCTGCCTCCTCCTATTCACAGGAGGAGTGTTGGGATTACGGGTGTGAGCTACTGCACTCAGCCTCACTTGGGTGCTGGGATCCAGGTCCTATGCTTGCATGGTAAGTGCATTACCTTCTGAGCCGTTTCCTTCTGGTAATTGTACATGCTTATGGGATACAGTGTGGTGTTCGATACATGAACACAATGTACAATGGTTTGATGAAGTTCAATGATGTATCTGCCACCCTAGAGGCATCATTTCTTCAGCCAGGGCTGAAGCTTCCCAAGGATGAAAACCTCTATAGCTAATTTTGGTTAGCTAGTAGCTAGATCCACCCTCTGATTCAAAGCTAAGTTTATTGGCAGTCTCGGGGGTGTCAGAATACCATCAAAATATCACACAACAAAGGGTTATATCTTACTCAGCTCAGGTTCCAACCTCGAGCTCTGTCCAGATTGCCCTTAAAAGAACAAGTTAAAAAAGTTAGAGACAGCATCAGCCCATTGGGTAGACACAGGGACGTTTGGTAAGAAGCCCCCTCTCCAGCTCCCTTTTCCTATCAGTGTGAATGAGTCTGACACTAAGAACTTTCTTTGTTGGGACTGTGAGGCCTTGTTGTCGTGGTTTTCAGGTCCTGGACATGTCAGACCTCCTTCCTCTGAGACCTGAAGTTGCTATATTTGGGGCTTCCTATAGTGATTATGTTTTCAGTTGGCATGTCTGTTACAAGTAACAGAAAACACCACTCACAATAGCATGAACAGTAAGAACATATTAGCTCATCAACGAGATGTCAGGGAGGGTCTGTGTGATGTTGACATGACACAGATTCATTCCATCTTATCACTCTGTGGTCCTTAGCATCACCTCTTCAGGGTGACTTTCTCCTGATCACAGAATCAACCCTCTCAAGAGCAGGCATGCTCACTCTTAGTGGGAGAATGGAGCCCATTTCTTCCCACATATTTCTCTTTGAAAAGAAATCTTTGGTGGACTTCAATTGCGACACAGACCAAATTTAACCAATCTTTAATAAGAAGAACAAGAGCAGCATACATGCTGTTAGAATTCAGCTAGAAGTCTCTGGGGAAGGAGGAAGGAAAGTGGATGCTGCAGGGTCGGGAGCAAGTGTCAACTCCACTCAGCCTGATGCAGGAAGGGAGTAGGCTCAGATTCTGCTCTACTATTTGATGACCATGTGACCTTGGGTGCACCTGCCTGCTCAAGCTGCTGTAACAAAATACCATAGACTGTGTGTGTTGAGCAACAAAAACTTATAGTCCCAGATGGAGGTGTCATTTGGTTGGGGAGAGAAGAAAGGAGGGACAGAGGAAGAGGGAACTCCCTTGTCCCTTCTTGTCAGAAGAGAATAGTGTTGGATTAGGGCCCTGTGTGTATGACTTAATTTAACTCAACTATCTAATAGTCCAAATACTGCCATGCTGCTGCTTCAATGTATGAATTTGGGGGTGACACACTTCGGCCCAGAGTATTGGGAAACTTACTTCTTTAAGTTTCTCTTTATTTCCGTTAAAACAGGCTCCATTATAAACTCATCCTAGCCTTAAAACAACATACATGACCCAACGCATCCAAAGGCTTGAGTTCCATTATCCTTTGTCCTTCTAACTCCATTTTGTGAAAGCAGAGGCTTCATGCAGCGATGACATTCTGGTAGTGTTTACTGTTTTAACAGCCTCATTACCAGAAACACAGAAAAACCAGGGTGTGTGTTATTCTGCCTGAGGGTTAAGACATTAATTCACCTTAACTGCAGCTTGGTGCTATTACAACAACATGATTATAATTATGGTCTCCTATCATTTTTTGTTGAAAACTAAAGTGTGTATGGAACACTCTGGAACGCTGAAAGATCAAACAGTGGCTGACTTCTTCTAGTCTCTGAAGGCTGCCTCTAAATATTGATGATATTGTTTAATGGTTTCTTCATTTGTAAAATGGTGGTTAACGATGTACTAATAAAGATATTGATAATAATATTTACTCTTAATAATAATCATATTTTACCTCAAAGAATCACTGTGAAAATAAACCAATATACATGAGGCATATAGGCCAATGCCAAACTTCATTTATCATCATCATCATCATCATCATCATCACTATTATCATCCAATCATCTATAAAAGAACAGCATGAGCCAAATATTTGCATGTCTTAGGATAAAATCCCAGGGTAGTTGAATTACTAGGCCAAAGGGCACTTGATATCCTGCTTCTTTGAGGCTCAACAATATTAGATAAGCAATAATTAACCAAGTTGTTGGGACAGGGATGCTTTGTGGCATGCTGGCATACTTTAGATGCAGGAAGAGACAACCTAGATGAATGCCAAATGTAGGTCTGTGATGTGCCATCGCAGGCATGTCTAGAAACCTTTCTTGGGGAGATGTCCTGCAGCCCCTTCAACACTCACATTCAGTCCTCTGTGTTGATGGACCTGGGAACCGTACTTCTGTTCTTTCTGCCCCTTAGTGGCCATTCATCATGGCACACCCTGTCAGGGAGTGGCCCGCAGCATTGTGACAGATACACTTAGTGAATTACACATGCAAATCAGCCGAGGTTGATTGGGTCCCGCTCCGCTGTGTCACCACAGTCATGCTGACAAGTGACAAGGTTGATGGCCGCCTGGGGCTGTGGGGGTAGGATGGGGGTGGGCACTGCTGGCATTTCAAAGGAGGGCTTGCTCGGGCCTCCTGTGCTTGTGCAAGCAGAGGAGGGTGTGAGGGGGCTCCAGAAGCAGCTCTCCCTGACTTTGGGACAAAGGGGCACACTCAGAAAATGTGACCATGCATTTCTTTCTTGCAGCCACTTGGCATCTCCAGAAAGTGAGCTGGAAACGGTGGGATTCTGCTCTTGTTGTCTGGTTCCTCTATGTGCACCCAGGATGCCCTCCTTTGATGTCACTATGTGTACCCAGGATGCCCTCCTTTGATGTCACTATGTGCACCCAGGATGCCCTCCTTTGATGTCACTATGTGTACCCAGGATGCCCACGCTGGCACACGGGATAGATTGGGGCAGCTGTGGAGACTCAGTGAATGGAGCTTGCCTCCCCTTGCCCCTTCTTTTGTAGGTGAGCTAACGGCCAGGGAATGACTCCTGGTTAAAGAGCAAGAAGTCTTTGGAAAAGGACAGGCAGGAGAAGTTAGATTCCAGTACACCCTAAACCTGCTTAAACCGAACAGACAGGCAGAACGACCGAGTGAGATCGGCAGACAGAAAACTTTCAAAGAGTGGGATTGGATAATGACTGTGCTTCACACAGAGTACACAGCACAATATGCCCCCAACATGTGACTAGAAAGGTGAGAAGAAGCTCTGTGGGTCTTAATCCCGGACTTGGCTAAATCACTTACCTCTAGCCTTGGGCAAGTTCTTTACACATTGTAAATCCATTTTCTCCCCTTTGAAAATGGGACCAAATAGCCGGGCGGTGGTGGCGCACGCCTTTAGTCCCAGCACTCGGGAGGCAGAGGCAGGTGGATCTCTGTGAGTTCGAGGACAGCCTGGGCTACCAAGTGAGTTCCAGGAAAGGCGCAAAGCTACACAGAGAAACCCTGTCTCTAAAAACCAAAAAAGAAAAATCAAAAAAAAAAAAAAAGAAAAAAAGAAAAAGAAAATGGGACCAAAGAATAGAAGGTTCTTCCAGAGTTGTTAAAAAAAGTCAGTCAATCAGTTCATTAAGTTGCCAGGCCAGGTGTGTAAGATCACATACGCAGGTGCTGGAGGCCTAGAATCTAGTATTAATCATTTGTTTTATTGGGTGTGATTTAGCACTGAGAATGCAGCTTCTCTTTGTGATTTGCAGATAGCCTTCAGACTCACTACTGCCACACCAGCCACTACGTTTCGATTCAAGGTTTAAACAGAACCCTCAAACCACAACTAGTGGGAAGCCCTTGGTTGGAGATGGGCGAACAGGGTCTGATGAACTCCATCTCAGTTTCATTTTTTTTTGACTGTGGACATTCTGTTCTGAGTTGTATTTCAGTTTGGCTCAAATAGGGACCCAGGATACTTGAGCTATCTTGACCCAAGAACGTCTCACTTGGGCCTTGTGCTAGCTGATGGGGCACAGTGCAGACCATAGGCTTCAACTTATGGTAGACAGAGCTATGACATATCAAGATAAAGACGTTCACTGTCCATGAGAAGAACAGGCAAGCACCATGGTGGGAATCGGCATCAGATCTTCTCATGACTTAGAAAGGAATAATGTATTCCTTCTATGGTCCCAGGAGAGGACCACAGAATACTTGAGCTGGGTCTTGAAGGGTGAATAGGAGCCCTGCTGTAGTGACAGAAAGAGGGCGTTGACAGAGACTGGGAGAGGCAGGAAGGGAGTGTAGATTTTCTGAGCATGCCCACAAAGTCTTCACATTTCCATTCTTTCCCTTAGGGAATTCCTGCCTCAGTCTGATGTTTCAGTTGTTCGTTTTCCTTTTGGTAACAAGAAATAGGGAAATATTTTGTGGGGGATGTTGACCACAATAAGGGTCTACTCAGAACAGAGGGAATACGCAGCAAGTCTCTCAGCAGTAAGGGGTTTGGTTAACTAGGTTCCTGGCTCCTCCCCTGCTGCACCCCCAAACCTTCCCATCTGGGGATGCCTGTACCTGGGAGCTAGAGGTGACTTGCTATCTTTGAAGGGACACAGAGTGTCTGGGTACAGCTGCTCTCACCCTCCATTCTGGCACACGGTGCTTGTCTTGTATCTTTTTTCTTAGTTCCGTTCTTCCTGAAGACAGGTGTTCAAGAAGTCTATGGCCTCTTCAGCCTCTTTCTTCTGACTGGATACCTCCTCCCGTCACCAGTGGGCATGTGTGCCTGCGTGTGTGTGTGTGCTTGTGTGGAGCTGGGTGGAGGGTTGGTTGAGAGGTGAAAGGGCTTCCTAGGACATTGAACATGGCAGATGGACAGCCTCTGACTCTGTTGAATCCACATCAGGGTCTCACCTTTCCTTCTGTGTGAGCTTGGTATCTTTTGTGTGTCTATTGTAGCCCAGGTTTCAGGCCCCATTTCTAAAATTACTATGACATCAGCTTTAGGAGAGTCATCCATTACTTCTCTGTGAATGTGGAAACAGACTTCCAGGGCTAAGGAAGTGGCCTGACCTTCTATAAATTCTCAGTGGTGGGGCTAAGTTTCCATTCTAGGCATTTAAAGCATACCTATTGAAGTGGAATTAAACTATCATTTGCTTAGTACTATCATAAACTATCTTGTACAGTGAACCTGGTGTTTTAAGAAACAGTATAAAGTGTAGACTTTAAGTCTATTTTCAACTCAAGGATGGACTGCAAACTTTGGGTCTCAGAAGGGACTTGGGTTCTAATCTAGACTTTCGTTTTCAGTAGCTGAAGGATTCTCAGTCAAGTGTTTAAATAGTCCTCAGACTGTGAAGATGGGAAGAAGGATGTGTGCGGGTGTGGGGCTTGCCTTCTGTTACGTGAGCACACCCCTCACGAGATACTGCCCAACACGCAGACATGTGAGGAGCTGCAGAGACAGCATGGTTGGGGACCAGTGTCAGTCTCCGGGGCTGGTGGGGACAGCGGTGTCCACTTCTTCTGGAAAAGTTTGTTGTGTGACCCTACAGAAGATGGCTGCTGAGCATCAGGACGTTGACGTTTCATTAGAAAACCCAAGTGATGGTTGGATATCCTGGCTGCATGGAGCTCCGTCTTCTCGAAGAGTCTGTGAGTCGCCTTGTGTCTTTTAACAAACTTATTTTCTACTTAGGCTGGTCTGAGGAGGGTCTGTTGTTTGTAACCAAAGTTGCTGGTGATGCAGCCACAGCCTGGTCTGCCTAATGCATGGCTTGGCGTCCATACTAATGTGTTCTATTTATTTATTTTTTTAAATTGAGTAATTTCTGTTTTTTAATATCATTGCAGTAATTCGACTACCCTTTGATTATTATGGTTTTCCTTTTATATTTTTGGATTGGTGATGATTTAAAAAATGAAAACGATAGACTTAGGAACATTTCACTTGACTGTTGTTGCTGGGCCTACACTGAGGGGGGGCATCTGAGCTGCAAGGCTGTGTTGGTGAGGATACTGCTCACATTATGGCAGAGGGGGAGCGGGAAGATGAGTACAGGGATAAGACACACTCTTCAAAGACAGTGACCTACCTTCTTTCCCCTAATGGGCCTCACCTCCAGTTCCAGCTAGCGATGAAGTCAGCGCTCTCATGATTCAGTCTGCTCTCAGTAGCCCCCCTATCTGGACACAAAACTCTTAATACACGAGAAACACTGCTTATACGAACCATAACAGTCTCCTACGGCGTTTTGTGTGGGGAAAGAGCAAAATTCAAATCTGTGAGTTCATCTGAGTACATATCGCCTTTGCTCCATTGGAAAGTAAAGAAAAAGCCACAAACAAACAAAGAAACTTAAGTTAGAGTCTTTGTCAGTTAAGCACTGTCCATAGACAGGCTTGGGTGTCTACGTGTCCTTCCTTACCATGTCACCAACCAGGCTGCATGACAGCCATGTGCTGTACAAGAACCTGTGCCCTTCAGGGTCCCTGGCAGGGGCCGGGCTAGCTAAGCCAGCAAATATGTTTCCTTCCTGTTAGTTGTTCGTCTTCCTTGGCCAGAGCCCTGCTTTTCCCCAGACCTCCAAGGCCGCTTGGAAAGTGTTGGATGAACTTGAACCTGTGTTCTACTGTCTGTGGCACTTCCCACGGAGCTTTCCTCCTAAGCTGTGTGGGTGGAATTTGTGTTTTAGTCCTTTGAAAAGAAATCGATTTTTATAGAATCAAAGAGAAGTTTCTTTTTAATGTTAAAACATAAACCTAAAAGCATAACATAAGAGTGACTTTTTGAATAATTGGATAACCACAAATGGATTGCATTACATGTTTAATCACAATGGTAAAATGTTAAATAGCTTATTTATCAACTTACAGATGTCTTGCATTTTAAGACCTCTATTATGCTTTGGTGCAGTGATTTTTGTTTTAAAGTAATCTTGTGGTTTAAAATTTTAAGTTTATTTTACGTGTATGAATGTTTTGCCTACATGAATGTGTGTGTATCATGTGTTGCCTGGTGCCCACAGAGATCAGATGAAACTGTCAGATCACCTGCAACTGGAGCTAGAGACAGTTGTGATCATGTGGGTGCTGCGAACTGAACTCAGGTCCTATGCAAGAGCAACAAGTGCGCTTAACTATTGAGCCCCTGGTCTGACGAGTTTTAAAAAGCTTTATTAAAACAAGCTGCCAAGCACTGTATTCCACACAACCAAGCAAAAAGCTAAGTCTAACACACACACACACACACACACACACACACACACACACACACACACACCCTTTTCTACGTCTTTTTGCATAACCTTAGCTATAGTACAAAAAAAAAACCCCAAAAAACCAAAAATGTTATTTAGTTTTTCTCTAAATGAAAACCCCAGTGAACTGAAAATCTAGAGTCGATTTTCCGTATGGAATGAAAATGAATACCCTTTAAAATAAATAATCATTCTATTTTGTAAGAAGCACCGCACACTAACCTCACTTTTTTACTCCAGTGAATCTTTTTTTATTATTATTATTAAATGTAGTTTGTACGTACGACTCAGCCCCCCACTGCAGTTCCTGTGTCCGCCTCAGCCCCCCACGGAACTGTAGGCAGTTTGAAAACATCATGTTTGGAGTTCACAGCTTTCTTTTTTCCGAACCGTCCTCAGGAGCAGTCAAAGGCCTTGATTTGCACTTCACTGATGAGGGGCCAGAGCGCTGAAGGATTTAGCATTTCAAGCTCAGATTCAAGTCCAATGTGCTGGAATGGAGTACAAAGCACAGCTATGCATTCATTATCACTTAATTATACAGCCAGTTGGGTTTCAAAGGCGTTTGCCTCCCTACAGCACAGTCTACACCAGGTACTTTTGTTTTTCTGGAATGACACTTTCACATATATATTTAAATTTAAGCTTTCCTGTCGCAGACTGGGAAACACTGCTCCACACGCTCTCCCCTAATGATCTGCTTTATTTTCAGAGCATAGGCCACTATTGGTTCTTAAATGTGAAGCAGGAAGCGCAATGTTTGCTTTTACAAATACCAGCCCAAGAGAAAGATGACCGAACTCGGTGTGTGTTTTCCTCGTTTCATATGAACTGTGTAGGTTTAAGAGTCACTGAAGGAAAATCTGAGAACAGTGACTCTCATGAGTCCAGAGCTCTTTAGTCTCAGCACTGTTGGTATTTGAGTTGGAAACTTCTTTGTTGTGCCTGTGTGTGGTGGAAGGTGAAGGAGGTCAGTCCTGTGCATTGAGGAATGCTAAGCAGCGTCTCTGGCCTCCACACACTAGAGGGCAGTGTCGTGCCCACTCTGCCAGCCAGGACAACAGAAAGCCCTACTCCAGACATGGCCAAGTAACTCTTGGGTAGTGGAGGTAGAGGCGGTCCCTGGTGAATTTGTCTGGAACTACGAGAAGCCAAAATTGATTTGTAAGCAATGGTATTGGATCCCTTCTCTACAGATGTTTTTGGGAATCGTTTGTCAGTGTTCGGCTCTTAGTTTTAAAGTATGATGGACTTACAGCAGTCTGCTTGGACTTGGATGGTTTTATTCTGTTTCTACCCAAAAGGTTGAGTAGAGTTTTCCCTAGGAGAAAACACCTTTCAGAGTCTGTCTGTGTCCTGCTCTGACACCCCACAGATGACGGGATGAACAATCCTTTAAGTGAAGAAGCCAAGTCCAATTGTATCATTCCCAGTTCCCCAAAAGCTCCAATGGAGTCCACCTCACTCAGAGTGGACGTTAAGTTTCCTGTCAAACTGTGTGACCCTATGAGATCCGACCTCCCCCCTGACTCAACCTTGTCTCCTTGTCCCCTGTCTCCACCCATGTTGTCTTGTGTGCTCCCACCTGGGACCTCCCCATTAGCCCTTCGCCTTTCAGGAAAGCTTTTACCAGGGAGGGCATGATTTCACTTCCCAGCTGCACTTCTGGTTTTCTCTGCTGGGACGTGAGTGTCGTGAGGTAGACACTGTCCCTCGTTTGTGACAGTGTCTCAGTACCTAGAACACAACTGAGTCCAGAATACACTTGTCACTCATTAAACATTCATCGAAGAATTGCATATTCTGTCAATACATTCAGTGCAAATGGGTGTTAGTTCTTCGTCTTGGTTTTCTTCCTAGAGTCCTCTGGGTCCAGAGGTGAGCTATAGTCCATTTTCTGAAAAAGATCCTATTCCTTAATATCATGGTGAAATATTTATTTTATTTTGGTTGAAGGGGAGGTTAATAATCATGGAGTTGGTTTGATTAGTCAGATTTTTTTTCATTGTAAGACAAATAATCTCAGATAACTCTAGGCAAAAAGGGGTATTTGTTGATAAAATGGAAAGCCAGGGCCATGCTGGTCAGACATGGCTTCCGCCTTCTGTTCCTTTCTTACCCTCCCTTCCTCCTCTTTCTTTCTTTGCTCCTCTGCCTATGACTTAGATCTCTTTCCATATGGTGACAAGAAAAGCCAAAGAAAACTCCACACTTCAACTACTAGGGTTCATGAGAACAACCCCACTTCCCATGGCCTGTCTGAGGCCACAGATCTTCCTCTGAACCAGTCACCATGACAGATCACATGACCCACATCACATGTCTCAGTACCCAGAGCACTGACATGTCCAGTATACATCTGTTACTCACTAAATATTCACTGAAGGACTGAATGTTCATTCTGTCAATAAATTCAGTGCTGATGGGAAGAAAGGTGGAAGGTGTATCTAAGAAAATGTCAACAGATCCTCACCTAACGGTGGGGGGAAGAATGATGGGCAGATGGGGAAGTGGTGGCCACTAACCTATGATAGACTAGCTCACCCCCAGCCCAGCGTCCACACCCTTGTAAATTCCCATGGTCTCACCGAAGGGCGAGTGACATGGACCATTTTCCCTGAGCTTAAAAGAAACTGAAACCTCATGGGAAATGCAGTGGGAGGGAGAGGATCAAATTTACTAGAATCTCTCGGGAGGATCTTTATTAGGTAGGGACCAAGGTCCCCCAGGAGCAGCTCTAGATATTAACTTCCTTTTCCCTCTACTGCTACCTGAAGACAGCCCATCTGGTTACCTTCAGGGCTTCAGCTTTGGAAAGCTGATTAAAGAGCCCTGGAGGCAAGTGTTCAGCTTTCCGATAGAAGTGAGCCTAGAGCTGTGTCTTTGTGACACTGTCTGGCCTCTTCAAGAATAAACGTGTCTGTTGGATAAGTATGCATCCCCACCGAGGATGCCACGTCAATGTGGGGCCCAAGGAAATGTCTCCACAGGGCCCCATGGCCACTTACGGATTTCAAAGTGTGACGATAGGTCAGTGGCCATTTGAAGTAACTGAAGGCACCTTCTGTCTCTCTAGATTGTGTACGAGTGGAGTTGGGAGGGGAAAGTGACTGAGCAATGGAGCGTGTCAACATGAAGTACTTTATGGCTTGCTTTTTTTTTTTTTTAGGATTTATTATGTATATAGCATGTATGACTGCAGGCCAGAAGAGGGCGCCAGATCTCATTACAGATGGTTGTGAGCCACCATGTGGTTGCTGGGAATTGAACTCAGGGCCTCTGGAAGACCAGTCAGTGCTCTTAACCTCTGAGCCATCTCTCCAGCCCCACTTTATGATTTTAATTGAAGGCCAAAGGCTGCTTTTTATAGTTCAACTATATTTTATTATACATCATATTTATACACATGCATCTGAATACACGTGTTATATATACACACATTACATATGATTTTATATTGTGTACTTACATGGCTATTACAAATGACATTAATATATACTATATCTGTAAGTTAGATAACTTTGTGCTATATAAAATATAAATTTTAATTATAAAACAAATTTTATATAATATGCTTTGCTTCATTTAGACTTTTCAACAATTACAGAATCCAAAATAAGATCATGATAACAGTACCTTTTACTCGGTTTTTTGTGTAAGTGTATGTACACACGTGTGTGGGTGCATGTGCACACATATGTGCGCATGAGAGTGTGGAAGTCAGAAGTCAGCTTTGTGTGCTCTTCACCTTCCTGTGTATGTGTGTGTTTGTGTGCATGTTCTTGCACATGCATGTGTGTGTGTGTGCCTGTGTGGTGGCTAGAGGCTGACATCAAGGGTCTTCCTCAACTGTTCTTCCTCTTAGTTTATTTGAGACACATTCTCTCATCCCCCTGGAGTTCACTGATTTAGCAAGAACGATTGGCCAACAAACCCCAGGAGATCCGCCATTTCCTCTTCCTTCCTGCTGGGATTTTAGGTGTTTGCATTTTTATGTAGGCGTTGGGTATTGAGCTCAGGTCTTCATGCTTATGCTACAAGTGCTTTATGGCTTAACTGTCCCCCCAGTGCCCACTTCTTTGTTCTTTGAGTCACTTTATTGAGGTCTGAATCACATGCAAAAAGTTGTGCACAGTCATGTATACAGCCTGGTGAATGTGGAGGAGGAAACTCTTTAATAAATGAAACAATCTTTGCCGCTCTGTTCTCATTTTACCCCCATGTTATTCTCTTGTGATTGCAGGGAGGCAGAGCTTTGCCTGGGAGCCTCTTGAGAATCAGGCCAACCATTGCCTCTGGGCTTCGTGGGAAAACACTGCATGAGAGAACTCCCATAGTACCCCAATATGGCGATGTTATGTGTTCTTCTGAATAACTTGTGGAGACCCAATAGCACAGAACCCTTCAGTAGAGTGGGAGCTGGACTTGATATGTATAAGCAGGACGTAAAAGAAGGTTGCAGTGAGTGTGACTGGGATTAAGGATGGCAAAACTCTGGCTGTAGCCACTAAAGAGGCAAAATTGATATTGATTTTGTGTTAACATTTTCTGTTCTGGAATGGATATCTGTGATCTGCTTTTTCTGGAATTCACATTGCATGAAGGAAGGCACCCAGGGACACATAATGATATAATTTGTGTATGTGTGTGTATATGTGTGTGTGTATGCATGCATGTGTGTGTGTGTGTGTGTGTATCTGTGTGTGCATGTGTGTGTACGTGCGTGTGTGTGCATGTGTAGTTGCAGGTGGCTGTGCACGCATGCGTGGAAGACAGAGGTTAATGTCAGGTGTTTTCTTCCATTCCTCCTCACTAAGTCTTTGAGACAGCGTCTCTTACTGACCCAGGAGCTCACTGTTCTATTAGATTAGCTGGCCATTGATTCCCCACATTTTCCATCCAGCTTCACCAGCACTGCATCAGGCCTGCATTCAGCTTCACCAGGACAGCATCAGGCCTGATTTAGTGGGTGCTGGGTATCTGAACTCAGATTCCCGTGCTTGGATAGTAAGCACTCTGCTTGCTCAGTCATCTCCCCAGGTCCTGTTTTATTATTTTATTTTTATTTTTTGCAACAGGGTTTCATGTATACCAGGCTAGCATCAAAGTCACTGTGTAGTCAAGGTTAACCTTGGGCTTCTGATCCTCCTGCCTCTACCCTCCAAGAGTTGGGATTATAGGTGTGTATCACCACCCCCAGTTTTCTGTTGTACCTGGGATCAAACCCAGGCTTTGTGCATGTTAGACAGGCACTCGACCGACTGAATTCCCGTCCATGATCTATGTTTTTAAAAGATCACTGGCTGTGTGGAGAGGAGCCGTGGAGACTCTTTGTTGGGAGTCTTTCTGCGAGCTCAGACTGGGAAAGCTAGAACGGAGTTGGCTAAGAGAAAAGGGTGGAGGATGCGGTGCTTCAGAAAGAAGCTTGGCGAGGGTAGAGCCCAGAGATGAGAAGGTTGTTACAGAAACTGAGGGAGGAGGAGGGAGGAGCTGTAGGGGGAGAGAGCATTCAGAGGGCGTGGCCTCCAGACCGTCATGATGAAGCGATGATAACATGATACCACAGCAGCCATGGTGGGCTGAAGGATGCTCACACCTTTGGAATGACTGCCTCGTCCTGGGCACAGGTGGCTTCCACATGTTAATCCTTTAAATGGAAAAAAAAAAAAATTAAGGTATCCTAGAAATTTGGATTTTTTCCCCCTGATTTTTAAATGTTGGCAAACTAATTAGAAAAAAAAAATTAGCTAAGCATGAGCTCAAAAGATATGTCTCTGGTCTACATTTGGCTTCCAGCTTCCAGGTGGTGATCTTTTGAACAGTGGAACAACCCAGCCCAAATAAAAATTAGGATAAAAAAATCTCCTTCTCCTACGCTTCAAGCTACCTAGAGGTGAATTGTAATATTAAATACACATATCGACCGTGATTTGAGAAAAGTGGTAACTGGAGTGATCCTTTCAGCTTCTCCAAATCCAGCAGCTCTAGGGGAGAGAAGAGCAGGAAGAAGAGAAAGGAAAATACGGCAGAGTCCGGGGTAGTGTGCGCTAAAGCGCTCAACAGGGCTGACCGTGCACACCTTTCCCTAGCTCTGCCCTGACTTAGGGGATAGCTTGAGACCCGCCGTGGTGGAAGTGTTTACACTAGGGAAATTGGCAAACACTGCAAGCCAGAGCCTTACCCAACTCAGTATTTACCAGGACACTGTTGGATGAGACCCTATCATGGAAACCTCGTATAACCGGTAAGGATTTGGACCGTAGACTGTGGCAAGGCTGAGATCAGACAGATCCCAATCATAACTCCTCTACACTCTGAATCTCTTCATCTGGAGTCTTCCTGACTCATGAACCATAGAAACTGAAACTAATTTTTGGTGACAATCTTTTTTTCCCCCCCAAGACAGGGTCTCACTACGTAGCTTTGGCTATCCTGGGACTCTTTAGTAGACCAGGCTAGACCCAAACTCACAGAGATCCACCTGCTTCTGCCTTCTGAGTGCTGCTTTTTTTTTTTTTTTGGAGACAGGGTCTCTCTGTGTAACTTAGGCTGATCTTGAACTCACTCCAGTCCTGACAGCCTCCAGAGCGCTGGATTACAGGTATGAGCCACTGTGCCTCGCGAAGACATCATTTCTTTTTTACTCTTTTAGAATGGAATGGGTCCCTCCTCACTTGTTTCTGCTACGTCTAGGGGCAGAGGAAAGAGGGACGCTGTATTGTTTTAGGGTAGAGGAAGGACGCAACGTATTTTGTCCTCATTTTGTGTCTCCTAACATTGTTCTTATCTCCAGCAACTCCCTGTCCTAAAACCATTTGCTAGGCTACTAAGTGCCGTGATATTAACTTTCCCAAACAGAAGCTCTGGTCGCTCCTCCTTGGCCTCACATCCATTTCAAACCCTTCATTCTCCTGGGAGACTGCACTCATGGAGGAGTTATTCTCTACGCATTCCAGATGCGTGCTTTTATAATTTTCCAACTTCAAGATACTTTACCTCTATTCCACTTCAGACATAATTGTAGCCACACCTTGGTCAGTACACCCAACTTTGGGATAGCTTCATCTTTAAAATGTCATAGTGACTTTTTCCTCTACAGGTTTGAAGTAAGGATTAAATGACAAAGTGCCCATGAATGCCTGCCTTGAATGGATACCCAATAAACGTTTCTTTCCCGGACCTTTCTTTCTGTTGAAAGGCAGGGACATGCATTGAAAACTCTATTTCTTTCCCTGTTATCTGGAAGATCATTTGAATTTAAGTGTAACAGTCTGTTAAATGACATCTCTGGGGATCTGTGTTCTCACTGGCACTGGAGAGCTGCTAGCATCCAATATTGTGGGCGGCAATTGTACTAATAAATATAGCACAATACCCACCCTCTTAATTACAGAATGTGCTTGCAGAAAAGTAACACTGATTCCTATCTGATTAATATGTATAGGTTTTGCTTTTGGCTACATGCCAGTGATTTTCATGATGAGAATTTCTCTGGCCTCATAGTTCTCTTTGCTGCTTCTCCTCCATCAGTGAATTTGTGTGAACAGACCCACCCCAGACATGTGACAGATTCCTTAAACCACAAATCTTCTCCCCCGCCCGAGGGACTTAAAATGGGTGAGTATATTGTCTTATCTTAGGGTTTCTGTTGCTGTGATGAAACACCTTGACTAAACAACGTGGGGGAGGAAAGGGTTAATTTGGCTTATACTTCACTGTTGACCATTGAAGGGAGTCAGGACAGGAACTCAAGCAGGGCAGGAACCTGGAGGCAGGGGCTTTACCTGCCAGACATGAGCTTGGGGTTTGAGGTCTGTTACTGATGAAAAGCTCTCTGTATTGCTATGCTCTAGGAGTGGCAGCTGAGTGATATTTGTGCGCGAAAAGCTAAGTGACTCCTCTGAGGGGCTGAAGGAGTCGAGTCCACCTCAGCCACGTGTTACCTTTGTATTCAGATAGAATAATTAGGCTCAGACTCTTTTCTAAATGGCAATGATGCCTATGTGGGCATTAATCTTCACTGTGGACTTGACCGGATCTGGAATCAACTAGGACACTGCTGGGTGTGACTAGATGTGTGTGAGGGAGCACTTCCAGGCAGCATTGGTTGAGGGAGGAGTCACCTGACCAAGGCAACAGGCTCCCCCAGCAGCAGCCCAGCTGCAAAGGAGTTCTAGCAAGCAGCAGTGCTCTGCTTCGCTTCCCTTCTCGCTGGGAGGTGTGGCCTCCCTGTAGCTGTTGCTGCGGCTGCTCCCTTGGCCTTCCACTGGGGCTGAATACCGGTGACTGTCTAAGGACCTTCATAGCCCTCAGGGCGTCCAGCTTGGTGGACTGAACTGGGTATCTACTGGGCACTCAGCCTCTTTAGTGTGCAAGAAACTGCCCTTGGACTGCACATCCCCTATGGAATAAGCCAACTGAACAAACCTCCCATACATAGATCTATCTATCATCTATCTATCTGTCTGTCTGTCTGTCTGTCTACCTATCATCTCTCTCCATCCATCTATCTATCTCCTATCAGTTATGTTCCTCTAGAGAACCACTGTAGTTGGAATTTTCTTTGGGCCACCAACCAGCACCCAAATAAAGACATGGAGACTTATTATTAATTATGAATGCTCGGCCCTAGTTTTGGCTTGTCCCACTAGCTCTTTTAACTTACTATTTGTCTATGTTTTGCCTCAAGACTTTTTACCTTCCTTTGTGTCTGTCTGTCTGGTCTCTGGCATCTCTGTTTTCTTTCTTCTTTGAGGCCCAATTCCTCCTCCTTACTCTCTCCACCCAGAAGTCCCCTCGATACCTCCTCCTTCACGATTGGCTGTTCAACTTTTTCATAGACAAATCAGGTGCCTTAGGCAGGCAAGGTAAAACAGCAACACATCTTTACATAATTAGACAAGTGTAACACATTTCTACATAGCTAAAGAAATGTAGCACATCTTTGCATAGTCAAACAAATATTCCGTAACAAACCCCTTTTCTATATATTTGAAAGTATTGTGCAAATCAAAGAGAATGCTTGCTTCTCAAAATCCTCCTTATGAGTCACAATTAAAGGCAGTTTTGGTTAAGTAAAATTTTCTTTATCTTTTGAGCAGGTTTGTATATCTTTTCACGTCTATCTATTTTGTCAAAGCCACAGATATTTTGATGGCTCACCCTTTTCTTGCATATTGATGATACATTAGTGGGTCATTTGCTGGAGGGTCATCGAAAGTGACACATCCTTATGACTGTCATTTGCTACACAGTAACAGCAAATGAAAAATGAAAATCAATCTGACCCATGGTGTTGTATTTAAAAGTTAGAAGACAGAAGTTATATTTGCAAACCGACTTTAGTTAGGGAAGATGAAGAAGATCAATAAAAAACTTTGTGGCAAGGAATAGAAGCTCTGTCAGAAAAGAATGGAAGAAAGCACAAGAGAAAACCTGAAAGAAATAGTTTAATAATTTCAATGCAGAGTTGATTTGGAAAGAGTTCATTTTCTTCTTCTTTTGGAAAGCTGAACTCTGGGCAGTGGGTTTGAGTCACTAAATTAAAGAACCTTGTGGGGCGTGGGGGGCGGTGTGCAGCTCAGTGGTTGTCCAGTATGTGCATGGTAAGGCCACCAAGCAAGCAGCCAGCATGACAAACAAACCTCTGTTTCTTCAACAGCTGCCAGACCCTGGAATGAGGTCTATTAAGGGATACGGTTTTTTTTTTCAGCTCAAAGATCTTCAAAAAGAGGGTGGGTTTGAAATATGGGTGAAGGGTGGGGCAGAGTTCAGCTTAGAGCTCTGGTGTAGTTGCCGAATGTTTACTTTCTTTCGATGTTGTTTTGTAGACAAATGTCCCATATTTGGCCAACTCGAGAATATTCTACATAGTAGGAGTTGTGAACAAAACTTAACTCCCCCCACATATCTTCCCTCTGCCTGTCTGAGTCTAGGTTGCAGGCAGTGGCCTCCAATCCAGAGGCAGTTAGGCTCAGTGATGTAGTCTTGGCACCTGTGGAGTTGTTACTGTGGAGAAGTTGTGCCCCGAGGATCACCATGTCTGCCCTGTAGCTGGTAGCTGACCCCTGTATTCCAGCACTTGGCAGGCAGAAGTAGGAGGATGCCTGCGAAACTGAGGCCAGCCTGGGCTACAAAGGAAGACTATGCCCCAAGAAAGCTAAAAATTGCAAAATGGAACAAAGTTTGTATTGTGATTTGTCTTCGCCCCCAAATTTTGCAGCTTCAGGGTCCTGGTTCAGCTGGGATGTCATGTCGGATTCGTAGCTGAATTGTATTGCTATTCTAACATGGAAATCGATTCCCCATGGTTGGCACCAGGTCTCGATCAGTCACCCATTTCTGTGAACCACATTCTGGGTTGGAGCTGTGGCAAGCAGCCCTGTGGTGCCACCCTGACGTTCATGTCATAGCTTTGATATGGCATACTGGCTTACTTAAGTGCTTCTGGGGGGTCTTGTTTTGCTTCTGAGATAGTATGTTGGCCCATAGCCTAGGCTGACCTGGAACTCAGAGATTCTTCTGCCTCATCCTTCTCACTGCTGGAATTATAGTAGTGAGCACTATGACGCCTTTCAGCTTTCAGACTATTTTTAACCCGTAGAATTGCTGGGGGCAGTAGGCTCATGTGTGGGCAATCCCCAAACGGGGGCAGCTCAGATAGGACGATCCTAGCGAGTTCCCGACCAGCCTAGGCTACATACACAGAATGTTCAGTGCTACACCCGGGCAGTGAGTTTGAGGCCGGTATGGGTTACCAAACAGTGAATCCCTGTCTCAGAAACCTAACCACTGCCACCCCAGGGCAGATTCAAAACCCAAATCAAAACCAAACCTAAACAAGCCCTGGCTTAGGGTTGGTTGCAGTGTGTGGTTCGTGGGTCTTTCTCTGCTCGGCTGCATACAATCTCCAGGCGGATGTGAGCCGCCTTTGTGGGAACAGCTCAGTCCTTGACTAGCTAGAATAGAATTTCTAGAAAGTTTCTGAACCAGAGAGTAAGTCTGTGGCTCACAGGCAAAGGGAATGGGCCCTGTTCCCAACTACAGCATCGCCCTGCCCCCTGCTGTCGGCTACAGCGCCATTATCCTTTTAACTTGGATTGGCAGGGGACTTTAGGAGACTTTTTTTTCCCTTCTTCTTCTTAATTCCTAGAACTACCTCCTTCGTGGAAAACCAACTCTGTTAAAAGGTCAGCAGGTGACGCTCGCATTCTTAAACTGAAGGCCTGTCCAGGCCTTGGTAGAGCAGACTATCGGAGAATGATGTGGACGCTGTCCCTGTGACTTTGGTGGCAGGGGCGGGGCAGGGTCTAGTCTACTCGCAATGCTGGCCCCATTGTGGTTGCCCGGAGACTGAGGGGCTCTCGGGACCGCACCCCGAGGTGCCCACAAGAGTTGGGTAGTGTGGGACCAGCTCGCTTGGAGGAGTCTGCGGCGAGCTCAGGACAGGGCTTTCTGCAGCTGCAGGTAGACAGGCAGAAGAGGAAGTCGTGGGTCCGGTCTGGACACCGAGGAGGTGGGTTGCTCAGAGAGGGACGCTGTGCTTCTGGCTTCTGTAGACTCCAGCCACCTCGGGTGGGGGCGGCTCTCGGGAGGGGCCGTGGGGCGGCGAGCAGCGGAGTCCGATCGTCCCCGGTGGTCGTCATCCCCCTCCACCCCGCTTGACCAGTCCCAGGGTGGAGGCGACAGAACTGCGCCCCGCCCCCGCCCCTGCCGCCCCGTACCCACACCAAGACGCACACGCTCCTTAATCTTTTCCCCCCACCCCCCGCCCCCGGTTGCCCGGGCGACGGCCCAGACGAGCAGGTGATGCATTGACAGCGAGCAGATGGTCCCCCGTGGAGGCGAGCGCGGCCCACAATGCGCCCAGCGCCGCGATCCCACTGCGCCGCCCCCGCCCCGTGGCCCGCGCTGCCCGCATGCTAATAGGGGTCGGGGGAGGGGCCTGGGGCGGGGCCGTGCGCCCTGGGCACGCCCCCTGATCTTGCAGTCACTTCGCCTCATTTTTTCCCTAATGCGGTCTCGAATCCCCGCATCTGAAGAGTTTTCCTATGTCACACCCAGCACGCTTCATCTCTCTCCGAACTCTGTCTAAGTGGATCCAGGCTACCCACCCCACCTCCCCACACACACATCCACACTTTGCCTTTCTCCCATTCTGCAGTTGCAGGAACCACATTGACTCCCTGCTGGCATTTCATGGTCGATCTGGGAAGACTAGAGGAATGGGTTTTCACCACAGCCCAGCCTCGATCCCTGCTTCTAGACCTGGCATTGGAATGGCAAAATGTGTAAAGACTCCCGCCCCCCAGCCCGCCCCCACCCCCTATAACCCAATGCTTCATGGCCTTTTCAGGCTGCTGCTTTTCCGGGGACTTTCCTTTCTGGAAGTTCAGAAATAAATCACTCGCTGGTGACTAGTGTGCTGCCCCTCCCGGGAAGCCCCTCCCATTCACACAGCCTCCCCCCATTCATTGGACGCACACACCCTCTTCCCTAACCTATTCACCGCTGTGTGGCAAATTGAGGCGATCTTATAGCGAGGGCACGAAAACTGCCGGGCAGTATTCACAATTTTAATACTAACTTCATAGCTGTCACATAAATTCATTGCCAGGCCGACTCTATAATGGCCACGAAATAACTTTAAGAGAAGGGGGCAGATCTGAGGACAGTGCCATGGCATTTCTTTGATTTGCAGGTGCTCCCCCGCCCTCCTCCTTTAAACCATTACTACAGTAACTGCAGATAGCTTTCTCTTTCTTTTTTTTAACTGTCACACAGAGAGCTTTAAAAAAGCCATCCTTCTCCTTTTTATTTTACAGTAGATAAAAAATGCCAAATGCCAATAAAGGTTTTAAAAAAAAAAAGCAGTGGAAAAAAGAAAAAGAAAAAGAGACTAGTGAATAAAGTTGGGACAATACTGGGTCACAGAGCTGTCGAAACTAATGTCATAGTGCGGCTGTTGGGCGGGCGTACAGAAAACTTCTTGTTTCTTGATTTTTATGGAGATTTGGTGTGTGGCACGAAGCACTCCCTGAACAGGTTTAGAACAAGTGGGAAAGAAAGCACTCACAATAAACTCCCCTCCGACGGTCTTTCTGCCCACAAACACCTGTGAGTTACAAAGAGGCCTTTTGGAGGACAAAGAGAGGCCAGAGGGCCGGGCTATTGTTGCAAAATGGATGCCTCATGTACTCAAGGCTGTACGAGAGGGGTTGTTTTATTTTAAAACATGTCCTGGATCCTTGCTATGCAAACTTACAACCAGAAACCAAGCAGTTCTTCCGAGGGCTCTTTAGGACTGTTTCAAATGCGTCTGCTCCCGAGCCAGTGTTAGCCAGCGTTTTTGCTAAGTTCTTAGACTAGTGGAACTCAGTAGAATTCAGAGAGTCGATTTATGCAAGCCTCCTAGGGAAGGGAAGTTAGTGATCATTACCCAACACAGAGAAAAAAGTGGTTAGAATGTGTACTTAAAAGACGGATACTATTTGTATTCATTTGAAACATTATGAGAGCATGTTTCTTTCCCTGGGAATGGTAATAATTTTATGTTTATCTTCTTGGTCTCTCGCTTTTCTTTTTTCTGTTTTTGAGACAAGGTCTCTCTATGTAGCCCCAGCTGTCCTGGAACTTGCCATGTAGAACAGGCTGGTCTTTGCCTCTACTTCCTGAGTGATGGAATTAAATGTGTGCACCACCGCACCCGGATGCTTACCTTGTCTTGATCTTATGATTTAGGCTTATCACTTGAAGATTTTTCTTTTCTTGTTGCCCATTTTGACTTTGCCCTTCCTCTTTGTCACTTCCTTCCCAATAAATTAGAACGATTGGAAAGCATATAAAACCATGAGGCAATAATTTTAAATTGGGTGACATTCCCTTTGCTTAAGATAACTAAAGGAGGCCAGAGTCAACTGTAGCCCGAAGCTAGTAAGGAAACAGGGAAGCAAACAGCCATGTGGCCAGCAGCCACGTGACCAGCTCAAGGGGTGGTGCACACATGGAGAGGGTAGGTGTGAACAGCTCAAGGGGTGGGGCACACAGGGAGAGGGTAGGTGTGAACAGCTCAAGGGGGGTAGGTGTGAACAGCTCAAGGGGTGGTGCACACATGGAGAGGGTAGGTGTGAACAGCTCAAGGGGCGGTGCACACAGGGAGAGGGTAGGTGTGAACAGCTCAAGGGGTGGTGCACACATGGAGAGGGTAGGTGTGAACAGCTCAAGGGGCAGGGCACACATGGAGAGGGTAGGTGTTCACCAGCATGTGGTGTGAAAAATCAAGACTTCAGTTTCAGTGTGTTAAGTTTAAGCTATTGTTGAGGGGCTAAATGGAGATGTTGGGTGTAGGGTCAGACAGCTGACTTGTGGTGTGCGTGCATGGGCAGGGAGGGAGGGTGTGGGTCATTCTGTAGCTTTCCGGAGATCTGTGATGGGAGGTGACATACAAAGATTAGCGAGGCCACAGGATTTCTCACTTTTCGAATCGGAACCAGAAATGCTGATTCAATGTGATAGTTAATCCAGAGGAAGACTCGAGAAGTCAGGGGCCAGGAAAGGAACCATCAGAATCTCAGTGAACGGATGTCATGAACAGGTAGGAACCTACAAAAGAGCAGAGAGGTAACCTGTCACGAGAGGTAAGAGAGGCTGACAGAGACAGGAAGAAGCTATGCCACAGATCAGAGGGGTTTAGGGGTCAAGTAGTTGTAATGGCATGCAGCTGAAGTATTAAAGTTCTTTCCACCGTGCTGAATTGTTGAAATTGAGAGACAATATGCAAATGACTGGCAAGTCTATTTAAGGTGGCACACGCCTTTAATCCCAGCACTCTGGGGGGGGGGGCAGAGGCAGTTGAATCCCTGTGAGTTCGAGGCCAGCCTGGTCTACAGAGCGAGTTCCAGGAAAGGCGCAAAGCTACACAGAGAAACCCTAAACACACACACACACACACACACACACACACACACACACACACACACCCCTATACATACATACACACATACACACATTTACACACACACTCACACATACACATACACATATACACATACTTATACATACACATACATGCATACACACACATATACACATACTCACACATATATACACACATACATACACACATGCATACACAAACACACACACACACATACACACACACACACACACACACACACACACACACACACACACACACCTGAAACTGAGAATGTTTTAGCATCTCCAATAGGCTAAAGGTTATTTTGAGAATTCAGTAAATAAATTCTTCCTCATTGTCTCTTTCCCTCCTACCCTCTCTGCTTTGTGCAGACCAGGCTAAGCCTGGAATCACGATTCTCCTGCCTCGGTCTCCGGGTGCAGGGTTTATCAGGGACGCCTTCCCTGTCTCCTCAGATACACACGCAGGAGCTGGGGTAGGTAGAAGGGTGGTGGCAGGGCCAACTGCTGCACCCGCAAAGTCTGGTTGTCATGGAGAAGCAGGTGAGATGCTGGGTGTGAGCATCTGGGCCCAGAGAAGTAAAGGACAACCCAAGACAACAGCAGAGGCTGGGCGAGACTCTTGCTGTACTTCTTTCTCTTTTTAAAAAACAGATTTACTTTTGTTTTCTGTGTGTGAATGTTTTGCCTGTATGTATGTATGTATGTGCGCCACATGTGTGAAGTATCTGCAGAGGCCAGAACAGGGTGTTGGATCCCCTGGAGCTGGAGTTACAGACTGTTGTGAGCTGCCATGTGGGTGCTGGGATTTGAACCTGGGTCCTCTGGAAGAGCAGCCAGTGCTCTTAACCACTGAGCCATCTCTCTAGGCCTCTTATAACTTTTTCTTTAAAGGTCCTGGTAAATGTAGCCAAATAGGTGTAGGTTTTCTCCCGTCTAACCAGTTATCTGCTGAAAGGAAGAATACGTATGCTTTTTTAAAAGATGTATTAATTAGATAACTTATTTATTCATTCTTTGGGTTTTTTAGAGATAGAGTTTCTCTGTGTAGCTCTGGCTGTCCTAGAACTCATTCTGTAGACCAGGCTGGCCTTGAACTCACAGAGATCCGCCTGGTTCTGCCTCCCTGAGTGCTGGGTATTTTTCCTGCATGTATACTTGTGTAGCACACATGTTCAGTCTCCATGGAGTCAGAAGAGGGCATTGGATCCCTTGGAACCGGAGTTACAGATAGTTGTTTGTGGCCATGTAGGGGCAGGGATTTGAACCTGGGTCCTCTGGAAGAGCATCTGTGTTATAATTGCTGAACCATCTCCACAGCTCTGGTATTTGTTTCAGTATTCCCTCTGGGGAGCACAGCTGCTTCCAAGGAAACAGAAGGCAGGAACTAATTTTCTCTTGCTCAAGTGTGTAAAAGAGCCCTCAAATGTATGAAACCACTGTGTAAAATTTCATGGCAATATAGTCAAGAGCCTCGACAAACTATTTTATTAACAGGAAAGATAATCAGAACTGACTTAAGGAGGGATGGAAGCCCTGGGTAGAGCTACAGAAATGGCAGAGATGAGGAAAAATGCCTTGGGATAATTATCTCCAAAAGGGCTTTGAGTCCTGATCATCTTACACACACATGTATTTTGGGGGGCCGAGGATGTAGCTCAGTGGTAGAGCACTTGCCTAGCATCCATAAGTACTTGATCCACAGTGCTGCAAAAACAGAAAATGAAAAGTGAATTCTTTTCATGTATTAAGTAAACACAAATTAGTCATAGAAGTTATGGAATGTAAGAGCTGATGAAATTTTCCCAATTCATGACATTTTAGCTAGAAAAAGAATAATCAAACAAAGCCAACAAGCTATTTTACTCATACATATGTATGTTACTGCTTTGAAAACTTCATTCACACATTAGATTTATGAGTGTACACAGGATATATTAAGAGGGCATTGTTTAATGATAGTTTAGGGATTCTAGAAATGCATCACAGTAGGATAAATAAGCAGATCATCCAAAAATCCTATTAGATACTAACCATGAGATATGTCCTAGTTAATTTTGTTAACTTGACACAAGTTAGAGTTATCTGAGAAGGGGACCACAATCTTACGGGAAAAACGCCTCCATGAGATTGGCTCGTAGGGAAGCCTGTGGGGCTTAACAATTGATATGGGGGAACCCAGTCCATGCGGCCACACTACCCCTGGGCAGGTGGTCCTGGGGTGTATAAGGAAGCAGACTAAGCATGCCCTGGGAGAAAGCAGTGTTCCTCGGTGGCCTTTGCTTAGGTTGCTTCCTCCAGGTTCCTGCCCTGACTTTTCTCAGTGATGGCGTGATTTGAGGGTTGTAAGCCGAAACAAACCCTTGCCTCTCCAAGCTGCTTTTGGTCAGTGTTTTACACAGCAATAGAAACCCCAGCTAAGACACAAATGTACAACAGTTCTTCTTTTAAATTTTATTTCAAGCGTGTGTGTTTTGCTTGCGTGCATGTTCATTCACTATGTGCATGCAGTGCCCACAGAGGCCAGAAGAGGGCGTCAGATCCTCTGGAACTAGAATTACGGACGGCTTTAGTCACCATGTGGGTGGGAACTGGAAACTGAACCCTGGTCAACTGGAAGAGGAGCAGTGCTCCTTAACCACTGAGCATCTCTCCACTGCACAGTAGTTACTCTTTTTTAAAACTTAGTTTTGGTTTTTTGAGACAGGGTTTCTCTGTGTGGCTCTGGCTGTCCTGGAACTCACTCTGTAGACAAGACTGGCCTTGAACTCACAGAAATCTACCTGCCTCTGCCTCCAGGCTTATGACACCATACCCACTTAAAAAAAACTTTCATTATTTACTTGTTTATTTATTATTACAGTAGTTATTCTTTATAAAAGTTTAAAATGTATTTTAAGGTATATTCTTTGGCAGTTTTACACATGGATAAAACACATTTTTAGTCATTTTTATCCCTGTTATCATCTCTTACCATCAGCCACTGAGAAAATAAAGTGTCCATTTTTTTGAGATTCATCATCATAGTTAACAACAAAAAGTTGGGAACGCATAAACTAGAGTGACAAAATAAGACAGTGTCACTATTGGTTGGGACTCTTCTGAAAATTGTTAGCAAATCCATCAGACATGGACAGACATATGGGGTAGAGCCAGGTAAAATGAACAAGGTCACTAATGGCAAATAACATTTCTCACTAGTAAAATCTTGGAAAAACATACAAGATGAGACATAGAAATGTTAACTTTTAAGAATAATCATAATAATCATAATCATAATCATCATAATCATAATCATCATCATAATAATAATAAACTAGTAGATTTCCAGGAAAATTCACCCTACAGAAATGCAGCCCCAGATGAATAGACTTTAGGAATACGTCTTTGGAATTTGGCATCTATCCTTCCCTGAATTTGAAAGCAAGGATACTGGGCCTTTTGTTCTCAGGAGAAACAGAAAGCTGTAGAAGATTAAAGTATGTACACCATACCATTGACACCTATTCAGGATTTCAGTGGGCAACTCCTATGAGTTCTAAAAAGACTGATTCTGTGATTACACACCTCTTAGAAGTTATGGCCATCATGGGAATACCTGTACAAATTAAGACAGATAATGCCCCAGAATATGTCTCCAATAAAATGAGACAGTTCTTTGCTTATTACAATATAAAGCATGTTACAGGTAAACCACACAATCCCACAGGCCAAGTAGTCATAGAAAGATCCAATCAAACTTTAAAGGATATGCTAAATAAAAAGCAACAGGTAACAATGACTCCTAAAAATAGATTACATAGTGCTTTATTAACTTTGAATTTTCTCAATGCTGATGAGAAAGAATAATAGCTGCGGAGAGACATTGGACGACAGACAAAACTCCTGAGCTAAACCAACCGGTTTATTTCAAAGATGTACTGACCTCAGAATGGAAACCTGGATATGTCCTACATTGGGGAAGGGGTTTTGCTTTTGTTTCTGCAGAAGAAAAGCTATGGATACCAAAAAAAATTAATAAAAATTCGATTCAAACAGGAGAAACCCCTTGTTGAGGAGAAGTAAAAGATCATCCACCAATGTGATATCTCTACAAGTTGTAAGAAAAATTTAACAATCAAAGGTTGGGGTAGGGTTCTGTTTTTGTCTTTCCAAGATAATGGAAATACCCATCTTCCAGAAATCATAAGGCCTTGAATATCTGGATGTTTACAGCAGAAAGAAAGAATCTATTAGTACCAATCTACACAGGGTAAAATCTCACTGTCTAACATCTATATCTCTATCAATCTAAAGAAGTTGTGGTTCCAATTCAATTATAAATCAAGCTGGCTTTGGGGATGGAATTGGCTCACTCCTTCTCTAAACCCAAGCATATTGCTTAAAGAAAAGGTTGAGAGATTCTGCAGTCCTGTATCAGAAGAGCCCTCTTGTGTGGGACAAAAGAAAACTAATAAAAAGGCACCATTGTCTTCAAGATTCTAATTCTCTCCATGCTTACTCTTGATTTCTTGGAATCCTTTCTTACATGCCATGTCATCTTTAAAACCAAACTTTCCATTTTGATAAAAAATAAGTTTTTCCAATAACAATCTCTGAAGAAAGATGGGGCTCCAACAACAACTCTACCCAATCCAAAATGATGCCATGGTTATCATCATCATACTACAGTTCTTGCCAGAATTTCAGACAATCTTACCCATTACTCTGAGACTTACTGCGGAATCTACAGTTAGTTTAACTGAGATTTAACTATCTGAGCTTTCTCACAGTACCCAACAGAAATACCACACCCCCTAAACAATAGGAAACAATTCTAAGAAAATGACACCCCTTCTCCCTAAGGTTTCATATTTCTCAGGGTTATGGATGATGGTTATAGGGTTAGGGGTGAAAGGCATTCCAGTTTTGATCTGGAATTTCCAACCCCCATTGAGGTTTTAGTAACTGTCACGTCTACAAGGCGGGGCTGAAAGAGGACTCCTAAAGACCCGAGATCCAGATGGGCTGGCTCTCTTGGTTCCTGGACCCTGGACGCTGGAGGTAGACCGAGCAGAGTTCTCCAGAGAACACTGCCGGATTGCGCTACACCTTTCCCAGACCCTGTAACCTATCCCTTCATTTGTAAGTTACCCCACAAAATAAACCTCCCTTTTAACTACGTGGAGTGGCCTTAATAATTTCACCAATAGAACACCTCTTCCTGTTGTTGTTAGCATTAGAACTTTATGTTAGCATACAAAGTAGTGGGTTTCATGGTTAAGGTGCTTTCCAGGCAGGCAGTGGTGGCACACGCCTTTAATCCAAGCACTTGGGAGGCAGATGCAGGTGGATCTCTGTGAGTTTGAGGTCAGCCTGGTCTTCAGAGTGAGTTGTAGTCCAGCCAAGACTATATAGCAAGACTATGTCTCCCACACAAAACAAAACAAAGCAAAACACCCAACGAAAAACCAAACAACAATGAGAATAAGGTGTGGTTTTTTTTTTTTTTATCAGTAGTTTCTCAAGTATGTGAGAGACAAGTAATTTTAACCATACACAGACTCCTATGAGTGGTTTGGAAAAGTGACCATCCTAAGTCCTTTTATGGGACTAAATGACCTTGATGGGAATGTAAAGGTATAAAGATGACGGTGGGATGGATTTTACTTATGATCACTGAAGAAAAAATAGAATTAATATTGTGACAGTAATGCACCCCAGCACTGAACAGAAACATGCTATGACCATGGATGCTTGACTGGCTTACTGTTGTGAATTTTATTAGTATGACATTGTATTAACAGGTTAACAATGAAAACATGGCCGTCCTAAAACATCCAGAGAACATCTGCTCCTCTTTAAAAATAAAAAAACCAAGAATCCTTATAAGCTGAGAATGGAAGGGGGTCTGCTCAACCTTGTAAAGACATCTACCAAAGAGTTAGAAAAATATGGCACACTTTGTACCTGAGCATGGAAATATGCCAGTTCTTTTAAATATCAGAAGCAATAATGAATATCCAACTCGTGGAAAGGCTGAATGTTTGGGGCCTCCATCTCTCGAGTGTGCACACCCATGGAACTATCAGCATTGTCTCGTGTTATTTTTTGTACCCCATTCTTTGTCTCCTACTTAGTGAACCCTTTATAGCCACTTTCATATTTTGCTTTCTGTAATAGAAATATCTTAAGATTCAAGTCTCAGAACTACAAATATAAAATTATTTATTAAAAATGAACATGAGTCGAAAGCACAGGAAACTACTGGAGACATAGACAGGGCTTGTCCTTCTGAGCCATTTTAATGGATCAGAATGTTCCCGATTTCCCTAGGCCTCTCCTGTCTACCTAGAGCACTTTGCAAATCCCAGAATGTTCCAGATCCACAGCGAGGGCTACACAAATGTGGACTTACTATATTGCCTTCATAGTAAGTCTGTTTTGGGGGGAAAACATCCATGTACACCACCACAGCTTCACCTATTGCAGATGCGAGCTAGTGCAGCAAGAAAAAAATTTAGGGCTTAGATATTTGAAAGGAAGAGGGAAGAAGAGCGGTCGGTATTAGCAAGATACACAACCGTTCACGTTAAAGGTCTCCAGTAATCTACGAACACGTATTTCATCATTAATGTGAGGGTATTAGTCAGCTTTCAGTTTAAGATTCCCCCCAAAGTTTAAAAGAGATTGTTTAATCTGGAGCCAAATATGAGTAACCACGGTCTGGGAACATAGCTGTAGATTACTTCAAATTTCACGCTTCAATGAGGTGTACTAGTACTAGTTTATAGTACAGAATAAAGTCAGTCATGAGTCAAGATGAGATACTTCCCAAACACACCAAAGCAGGGAAATTCTGCTATAGGCCGCAGATGCTGTCTGAAGATATTCTCAGCCCTTGGGTTGTGGACTCTCTCAGTCTACAAGCACATTTCAAAGGGCTTACCTAATGGTCCTGAGGGTGTTCGGCCACACAAGTGCATTTTTATACCCTGGAAGTGATTTGAAAAATACACACACCTGTAGCTCTGGTATTGGGAATTCTGAGTTGGAGGCCAATCTGGGGTACACAGCCATACCCTTTGTCAAAACCAAAACCAAAACCAAAACCAAAACCAAAACCAAAACCAAAACCAAAACCAAAACCAAAACCAAAACCAAAACCAAAAAACATCCCAATGCAAAGATAAAACAAAATTAACAAACTGAAACAAACCTAACTATTTCCTAGGACAGGGAATCTATGTCTTAAAAACAGATAAACTTACATTTTGGAAAAGTATCAAGTGTTACCAGAATTCATTGTCAAGAAATAACGTTTTAGGTAGGATGATGTAGTGTCTTAGTAGATCACTACATCACTGTAACTGGCTCTTTCTCCATCTGTCATCACAGGAGACTGAACTCACAGACGGATGCCTAAGGTGACTGGTATGGAGGAATGGGAGAAGCATTCTAACTAGATATTAGACTCTGCCACAGGATGCAGGTAGTGTGTGAAAGAAACTTTTTATTTATTTATTTATTTATTTTTGATCACTGAGTGGGATTGCTCCAGGTCAGCCATTCATTTTGATTCTTGCAGCAACGGTATTGGCCTCACAGTTCAAAACATCCTGTTCGTTTGTATTCGCCCGTCTGCAGTGATGTGTGAAATATGCAGACGAGAGCATAACTGCGCATGCCTTCAGAACATGCAATTTTTTCCCCACTTGAACAAAACATTACACTTCTGTTAAGCACCTGGAGGTACAGCCCCCCCCTTTCTTTGACGTTGTATGTATTTGCTAAGGTGGCGCGTGCCATACAGGCGGGGTGTATGGGGTTAAAACTACCGCTGGGGTCCCTGAGTTGGACAAGCTCATGTTTTGAACAGGAAGTCCCTCCCAAATCTACTGCCATGTAAAGAAAGTGAGAACTCTGAGTCGGCACCACCCATCCTTCCTGGACCACTCTCTGCAAACCGAGGGGCTTAAACGCTTTTTAGCCCCGAAGGTCAGAAGTCTGACACACCCTTTGGGTTAAAAATTTGGATGTTGGCAGTTCTCTGGTACTACCTGAAGACTTGCCATTTCTTTATCATTTCCAGCTTCCTGACCCTACCCGGGCTTGGCCCCTGCTGCTTCTCCTCCTCCTCAAAGCCAGCTGCCATAGGTTGTTGAGTCCCTCTCAAATGGCCTTGCTCCGGCCTCTCCACCTCACCTGTCAACTGTTAAGGACCCTTGAGCTCTCCTAGGCTAATCCTTCTTCACAGTCCTTAACTAATTACAGTTGCGAAGTTCCATGGTACAGGAAGGTACCATGTTCATACAGCAGGTGTGAGGACACAGACACCGGAAGGGGAAATTGAACATTGGACATCACTTCCCACTTCCTCTGCTTGCTCTGCTCTGGCCATCTTTCCACACACATGCCAGCCTCTCTGCTCACTTGCTCTCCATGGTGTGGAATGTCTTACACTCTTAGTTCATATCTCTGCTCAGAGGGCCTTCAAGGAACCATGTGTCTAAAACTTGCCCTGTGCTCTCTTACCTCATACTGTTCCTCATATTTTCTTCATAGAACTTCTCTCTTCTGTCAGGGTCTCCTGCTGAAGGTGAGAAGCAGGCCAACTTTGCTTCCTTGGGCCACTGAGAAACTAGCCAAGCGCCTAATACACAGAATGAACATATCAATGCAATTTGCCTCTTAATGTTCTATGTTCTTCAGTAAGCTGGATCCTAACCAAGTATTTTATGAAGATGAGCTGGTTGGTCTTTGAAAGTGTGTGCCAGAGAATGCCGTGTGTAAAACAGCGCATTACCGTTCTGCCCTTTGAAAGCTGGGCACACGTACATTCTGCGGTCAGTAGCTTCTCAGAGACAGCTCCAGCTATGGGAGGCTTTTCTTCTTTAACTGCTTCAGCACTGGCCTCGCTGTTTAGGGAACATGAGTTGAGCTAGTATAAAGTGTTTGTGGTGAGAGTTACCACCATGGTTGTAGCAAGGCAAGGGTCAGCTGTCCCAAGACAACAGTAGCAGTTGTAGTCCAGGCTTGTAGTGGTTATCTGCCTACTTATGCAAGCCAAAGCTTGCTGGAAGATCAAGTTTTATAAGGAATTAGTTTATTTTAAAGACTGAAATATCTGTTTTAACTTGTGAAGTAAGTTTTGAAGATTATGCTATGTTCCCCACTGTCCCTTCTAAGAGAATAGAATCGTTTCAGTCAATAAAAAATATACTTTAGGCTGGGCGGTGGTGGCATACAAATTGGATCCCAGCACTCGGGAGGCAGAGCCAGGTAGATCTCTGTGAGTTCAAGACCAGCCTGGGCTACAGAGCGAGATCCAGGACAGGCACCAAAACTACACAGAGAAACCCAGTCTTGAAAAACAAACAATTTTATTACTATATATATATAGTAATAAAAAGAGATTATGCTACTCTAGTGGCCAGATTTAAGCTGACACTAGTTGGTGATGAACTCAGATGAATATTAGGTGTCCTTTCATAAATAGCCCTGTTACTTGAAGTTTTTGAGAACAGAGATCAATAATAATCAGGACAAAAGTAAGTACCATCATCTTTCCTGCCACTTACAGAATATTTACTGTGTGTCAGTTGTTAAATTCTTCATGTATACAAACATACATATATATATATATATTATTATTATTATTTTCTATGTAATCTTTTCATCCCATGAAGTCATGGGGCATTTATTGTTTTGTCTACCCATCAAGAACATTCCTTTCATCCAAAGCTCATTTTAGCTCCTCTGCCCCCACCAGTTCTGGAGATACAGCCTAGTTATGGTCTCTTAGTATCTTGGCTGTCAAGATGAACATGTGATCTAGACATAGGTGAACAGACATATCTCAGAGCAGTTCTTTACACGTCAGGAATCAAATAGCTACTGAATAGCCACATGGGGGGAATTTCCCTAGTACCTATTCCAGCCTGATTCCAACCATATTTCTGTCAGTTTGCTGTGCCATGTCCTGACATTCCATAGTTGCATTCAATCACCCACTCTTCCCATTCAGATGGCGTCTTGAAAACAGCGGGGAAAGGCACACCCTGCATTTTTATCAGGGTGCGGCCCAGACAGTTGTTGCTTTCATTTGTCTTTTGGTAGATTAATATTTGGGTCTTGTGTCACCAGGGCTAGGATTTTAGGTGGGCTCCATCTTTTGTGCTAATTCTAGCAGAATATAAGTGGTTGTTTGGGACTCTGTGTGGAGACGGTATTCGTTACTTTTCATCTCGCCGTGACCAAATGCTTGAAAAGGAGCACTTTCCGGGAGCAAGGCTTGGTTTGGGCTTACAGTTTGAGAAGATGCAATCCAACATGCAGAGAAGGGCCCGAGAGCAGGACGGGGTGGCAGGTTGGTCACACTGCGTTTGCAGTTGGGAAGCACAGACTGGACAGGAGGTGGGTCTGGCTTCGTGGTCCGCTCCAGGGAGGCTTCAGCTCCTAAAGGTTGCTCAACCTTCCAGAACAGCACCGCCAGATGGAAATCAGGCGCTCAGACACATGAGCACCCAGGGGATCGTTCACTTTCAGCTGAAGAGTTGTCCTGGGCTAGTGGGAAAGTGAAGCGAAGAAATGAGTTATTAAATGTATTCAAATATTTGACTGCATTTGGATTACATTTTGGAGATAGGAAATTATATGTTTTTTTTTCTTTTCTTTTCTTTTCAGAGTGTGCTGAACCAAGGACTTCTAACTTGTTTGGCTCAAAGAATATTTCTGTTGTGAGCTCATCTGTGTGTCAAACTAAACTCTTAAATAAGCCTGTTCACTGCAGGGCAATGGCATCTTCTAACACCTCCCTTCTCTACACCGTGTCCAGACAGTCTTACCCAATAATGATAGGGACGATGACATGATCTGAATTTAGATTCCGAACTGAATCATTGGTGTGTGTGGGGGTCACTCTTTTCGGAGAGAGGGGTGTTAAATCAGAGTCACCCTGAGAAAACTGTCATGCCCCGGCATTGTTGAGCCTGTCTGAGCAATCGCATTAGGGCTCCCGTTTCGTGGGTTGGGGGTTCCATTTCTTCATCTTCGGCCTAAGTTACTTAGCAATGACCAACTTAACTATGCGCCCGCCATATTGTTTTGCGTGTTTGACTAGAACACTGACAGATTAATAGGAAGGGTAAATAGTAACAGCGGAGGGGCCCAGTGTGGGGCAGCAGGATTGACTGCGCTGGACTTCGTTGTGTTTGCTCAGAGGAAGCCGAAGCAAAAGCCTGCTGGGAGGAGGTGACTCGGGTCATGGGCATTTGTTTCTCATCTCTATAGAAAACAATTGTCTCCTCAATGGAAGATGGCTTTTTCTGAATCTACATGGCTTCACTGACAAGAAGGAGACATTCGCCGTTCCATGGTGTTGGCTGAATCACACACAGATGAAAAGGCCACACAAAAATCCAAACGTACTAAATTCCTCAGAGAATCCTTTGACTTAGGCTGAAGGAGAGAAACCTGAGAAAGTTTATCAACTATTCAGGGCCTCCATCCAATATTTGATGTTCAGAAATTTATGAGGTTTCAGAATGATCCCTTCTCCTGATCCATGAAGGTAGAGCCCTGGATGTCAAGCTCCATTGAATTTGCAAGCCTTGGTTTAGGGGAAATCTATTTTGACGCAGATTTGTTCTTTGAACTTAGGTGGCTGAGGTGTCTTGAAATAAGGGGAAAGATCTCCTTTGGGTAAAACTGAACTGGCTCCAATCAAAGACAAAACTGGGTTTCTGGGGGACAATTCTTTGAGCATGGGTGGTTTTACATTTTAGCACTAATCTAGTTCTTTACGTTACAGCTCATTTCTAATAAAAGTCCAAGAGCTTCCATACAGAGTCTGACCAGTCCTTCTTGGTCTGTCTGTCCCTGCCCCACTGTGTGCGTGTGCACATGCATTGTGTGCATAGATATATAAATCTTCCTTTGAATCTCCTGGGCAGGCACGGGATGGGGCGACATTGGCAGCCTCTCCCTCTGGCTGCCGCTCTGCTTTGTTGTCTCTGAACAGATGTTGTTTTCTGACATCTGCTTCTGCTCCCTGTGTCTCTCTCCGCTGTTGGACTCACGGTTTCCTTCCTTCTCTTCTTAGCGCTCAAGGGTAAGGAGCCTCATGGCAGCATTGTTTGTCGCGGTGTCGGAAAACATTTCAGCACCCATAAGCTTCTCAAACGGAAAAACCGTTGAGAACTGTCTGTTTCTTCTCCTGCCGAACAGCGCTGTAGCGTTCGTACCAACACGTGCAGGGTGAATCCCTACTTCAGCGAAGGCGTAGACTGGTTTTCTGCTGCCTCATAATGTCTGGCCTGAGCCTGATGGAGGCACCCTCACTCATGCCTGGTGTCTGAGTTGGCTTGATTCAAAGCTTCTGTTCATTTGAAACTATCACTCAGTGCCTCTACCCACAGCCTTTTCTTTTGGTGCAGACTTCTCCGTAGTTTGGTGATATCAAGGCAGAGAGCTCTCTCAGGTGGCTGATGAGTCCAAGAATAGTTCTTCCCAGAGGACAAGGAGGAAACGCTGTTGCCTTTCATCACTTAGCACAGAGCTAGAACACATCACTTTAAAACTCTATCGGCTAAGGCAATCAGAAGCCCACCCAGCTTCAAGCAAAGGGAGCAGAGACCTTTTGGTTCTTTGTGAAGAAGAATTTGGGGCCATGCTCTGTGCTCTACAATTCCAATGGGGTTGAGAGAGAAGAGACTGGAATGTGCTGGGTGACTTCTTAGGAAGTGCTTGAAAACGACCTCCTGCAGACACCTGACATCAGCAAGACACTGACCCCCAGAAATAACCTGCCCTTGATCTTAGGTAACCTTTTAGTACAGCTTCCCACCAGACCAAGCTTCCTAATGCCACTTGGCTTTAATTTATTCTGAAACAAGTTCACCTTTCATGTTTCTTCCCCTCCAAAAGGTAAGATCAGAGAACTGCTGGATGGTAGGAGCACCCTGCAGGGGACGTGTGGAGACTCTGAAACGTCAGTGAGGCAAAACTCTTATCAAATGCCAGTTAAAATGTTCTTCCACCTTTCTGTTTGGTACACATCTTAGAGCAGCCTTTGATCCTACTGAAAACCTCGAGGACCCTGGAGTGAGTGCGAAACAGAAGACTCAGGTTTTAGTTCATCCCCAAGAGAGGCCCAGGCAGAGAATTTCTCCCTTGGCCTATCACGTTCTCTTTGAAGTCACTTACATTTTCCGATGATCCATTTTACGGCTGTACAAATGGGCTAAATATATAAACTTTATGAGCAAACCAGGCTATTTATAATGCATTTTGTAGTTATAAACAAAAACAAGTGACTTTAGATATGTAATTGTGCTTGCCAAATTACCACAGGTTGAACTTTCTGTGTTGATGGGAGTGTGTAATAAATATGAAGCCATCCCACGCTGCTGCGGAGCACACTGATTTCGGGGCCCTTCTGAGCAGCCATTTGCCTTTGTGCATTAGATATATTGATGAACTTGTGCATCTGTTGATCCCACTTCCAGAATCCATCTTACACACATTATTAGACCATGAGGTCGAGGGTTCTGTCCAAGGATCTTTATGATAGTGCTATTTATAGTTACTAATAACGGGAGCCCCCTGCACTTTCCAATAACAGAACATTCTATAACCTACAGGTCATGAACAACAAAAAGTAAGGCTTTCTGAAGACATGTTTGTATAGACTTTGCATAAATTAATTTAAATAAGAATTAAAGTCTACCTAGAGGAAGAATAGGCAGGGACTGATGGAAAAGAGCTCTGTAGAATTATTAGTGATCTTGTACCCTTTCGGGGTGTCTTTTTTATTAAAAATACTTATTTTATTTTTCAATGGGTGTATGTGTGTGTGATCTGTGTGTATATGTGTATATGTGTCTGTGTGTATGCTTGTGTGTATGTGTGCATGTCTGTATGTGTGTGTGTGTCTGTCTGTGCGTCTGTGTGTATGTCTGTGTGTATGTGTGCATGTGTGTGTATGTGTGTCTGTGTGTGTGTGTCTCTGTGTGTGTCTCTGTCTGTCTGTATGTGTGCATGTGTCTGTGTGTGTGTGTGTCTGTATGTGTGTGTGTGTCTTTGTGTGTATGTCTATGTGTGGTCTGTGCATGTGTGTCTGTGTGTGGTCTCTGTGTGTGTTTGTCTGCATGGCTCTCTGTGTGTGTGTGTGTGTGTGTGTGTCTGTATGTGTGCATGTGTCTGTGTGTGTGTCTTTGTGTGCATGTCTATGTGTGGTCTGCGCATGTGTGTCTCTGTGTGTGTGTCTGCATGGCTCTGTGTGTGTGTGTGTGCGTGTGTGTGTGTATGTGTGCATGTGTCTGTCTGTGTGTGTGTCTTTGTGTGTATGTCTGTGTGGTCTGTGCATGTGTGTCTGTGTGTGGTCTCTGTGTGTGTTTGTCTGCATGGCTCTGTGTGTGTGTGTGTCTGTATGTGTGCATGTGTCTGTGTGTGTGTCTTTGTGTGCATGTTTATGTGTGGTCTGCGCATGTGTGTCTCTGTGTGTGTGTCTGCATGGCTGTGTGTGTGTGTGTGTGTGTGCGTGTGTGTGTGTCTGTATGTGTGCATGTGTCTGTCTGTGTGTGTGTCTTTGTGTGTATGTCTATGTGTAGTCTGTGCATGTGTGTCTGTGTGTGGTCTCTGTGTGTGTGTGTCTTCATGGCTCTGTGTGTGTGTGTGTCTGTATGTGTGCATGTGTCTGTGTGTGTGTGTGTGTCTGTGTGTGTGTCTTTGTGTGTATGTCTGTGTGGTCTGTGCATGTGTGTCTATGTGTGGTCTCTCTGTGTGTGTGTCTGCATGGCTCTGTGTGTGTGTGTGTCTGTATGTGTACATGTGTCTGTATGTGTGTGTGTGTGTCTTTGTGTGTATGTCTGTGTGGTCTGTGCATGTGTGTCTGTGTGTGCTCTGTGTGTGTGTCTGTGTCTGTTGTGTGTGTCTTGTATTGTTGTGTGTGTGTGTCTTTGTGTGTATGTCTGTGTGGTCTGTGCATGTGTGTCTGTGTGTGGTCTCTGTGTGTGTGTGTCTGCATGGCTGTGTGTGTACATGGGCACACATGTCGCAGGCGCCTATGGAGGCAGGATGCGGTCACTGGACCCCGCTGGAGTTCTGAGGTCTTCTGAAGAGCAGTGTGTTCTTGTAGCCACTGAGCCCATCTTTCTGTTCTTCCAAACGCTGATGTGTATTATGTGTATTGTCGCTGTCGTCAGGAAAGAAAGCGAATGCTATGTGTAGCTGTCTGGCGTATCATTTTTTCCTTGTAAATACCTTGTCCAAAAGGCGGCTCAGTAGGTTAACACTTTCCCTTATCCACTCACCTGAACACCAGTGGCTGCTGTCCAGCAGTGTCCCCTCCCTCCCCTCTCCCCATCTCTCCGATTCCAGCGGGGATTCCCACGCTAAGGACTGGCTTTGCCATGGAGGAGGATGGAGGATGGATGGGCTGAGAAGGGCAAAGGCAGCCAGGATCTCCAGTCTGATCTTTGGTCTGCTGTGGGAACCTGTAGCCACAGGACAGCCCCAGGCCTCCATGTGGCTTCCTGCTTAAAGATCTCAAGTCCACAGGCTATTAACTGGATTTTACCTGAGTAAATTGCCCTGCTTTTTGAGAACATTAATAAATTACCAGGAAAATTCTGTCATCCCGAACACAAACATCTTTCAAAGACTTACTCACTTCACTGGCCTTTTGGTCGCAACTCAAGATTTACCTGTTAGCTTTACAAAAAGCATAAACTGAATTTGGAATCCCAAGGTAATTTGCCCTTAGGGTGTTTGATCTGGCACCTCCCTTACCTCCCCATACAGTTGGTCCTGTATCCAAACCCGTCCAGAATTCCCCCAAAGACAATCAGGCTTGTGTGGGTGGAAGAGGGAGAGCATTCCAGTGTAGCCCCCCCTCTTGAACCTGAAGAATGGAAGAGATGGCCCTTTAGTTAAGAGTAAGATAAATTTGGGTCTAAAATAGGGAGAACTGTTACCTTTAAAGCTCTGATCCAGGGAAGGCCTGCCGGCTACACACTGTAGATAATTTACATTACGAAGTTTCCTTATTCAATTACCATCCTGTTTATGGATATAATAAGCACGTGTCTTAATGCTTGTAAATCTGGACAATAAATAGCTTTTTAAAACTTATGGGTATGAAAATGGTACAGTTGGCTCCTCTGAAAACATTAGCTTTTTGTATTGTCTGTTTATTATGTCTAATTATTGAAGGAAGGCTCAATAAAGCCAGGAAGTAATGAACTTTATTAAATAATCACAGTATTCAGTATAACTGTTTAGTATACCGAACGCTGTATTGAGGTTCCTTCTCCTAATGCAATCATACTCACTAATAAGGGACTTCTCAAGGCATCTGCTATGAAACTTGACTTCTTTTGTCTTTGTTAAACTTGGTGTTGGTATAGATTATTTATATCTTGAAGCAGATGCACCTGCTCAGAAGTCAGGCAGCATCCCTGGCAGAAAGACAAAAGAACGTAGCTTTCTTGGAGTCTTTTCTAATGTGTAGATGATATCAGAGTTAAGCGGGCTCCTTCAGAGGGGTCCCAGGTTCTGGTTCCATAGCATGGGATTAGACAGGGATTCCTCGCGTAGCTTCAGTGATGCTTGCACAGCAGGGACTTTCCAGACATGCTCCATCTGTACATGTGGTGGACCTTCGTGCATCACGTGTCTCCTTGCATCCTGAACACCCATCCAGAGCTGTGTATTTTACTATTATAACGAGCCCCAGGTTACCTGCAGGCACTCTGAGCACCTCTGAGCCTGAACCAGTGGCTCCGTGACTCCAGACAGTTCTAGTTGGCCTCAGCAGGTGTAGCGGGTTCCCTTCTCTTTGCCAACCATCTTTTCTGTACGCTAATTTTGTAGCCTCTGGATGGGACCTTCTGTATCTCACTTTACATTATTCTTCTGAGTCACATATAGCAGGGTGCCCGAGCTGAGGGCTAAATATTTATCCACAGAGAAAGAGAAAAATCTCTGCCAAAAGATATGAAGCAAATCCAAATCCAGATCTGCCAAAAGCTGCAGGGTATTGGCTTTTAGTGATATGCTAGGCAGCTGCTAACTAGGAGATCCTGAATTCAGCTTGACATTCTGTGTCACTAAAAAGCAAATATTTTGGCAGTGGGCACTGTGAGCTTGTTGAGGCTCAGAGCTTCAAATCTCCTAGTTCAGTATGTCCAAGGAGGAGCATTGAGCCTAAGGGTCCAGGGGCAATAGAGTTAGGAGAGACGTAGAGGAGAATCCTTGTGTGTGCTGGACTTTGTGGGACAAAGAGTGAACCGGAATGTGGGACGTTTACCCACCACCCCCACAGCTTCCCAGAGTTTTCTTGAGTGCGATCAGCAGGAAATATTAGATAGAAGGATTTATAGCGGAGAATCTTGTGGAGATAAACAGATAGAAAATAAAGGATAGCCTCGAGAGGGCCTGGAACCTATTCCAACGGGCCCCGACTGTCTCTGGCCCAGGGTTTTTATAGAGATGCCAAGGGGTGGAGCAAAAGACCTCCTCCCCCAGCACAGCCAAGTGCAGGCCATCTCAGACACCTGCACTCAGGCCCGTGGTTCTTATCATCCTCTATTCGGACCTGCTGGGTAAAGCCACGAGGAACCCCAGAACGGGCTCCCACACCGGAAAGAGTGAACTTGCACCCAGAAGTGCCAAAGAAGAAGCGGGGTCCCTGATAGAAATGCAAAACCTTTTGTCTTAGCTCCAAACTATTGACGAGGAACATGTCAATGGGCCCAGAAACTTATTTGATGTGTTGTATTTCTTTGTTTTTAAATTTATTTGAATTTGTATTTAAGTGTATTCATATGATATGTTTCTATGTGTGAACACGTTCATGCAGGGACACATGCATGTGAGTGCCTACGTGTGGAGGCCAGAGGTCACCCTCGAGTGTCCCTTTCTCAGTTGTACGTTACCTTATATTTTGAGACAGGTTCTCTCACGGGACCTGGAACTCACAGATCTGGGCAGGCCAGGCTGGCCAGCAAGCCCCAGGCGTCTGTCTATTTCTCCCTCACTGGTGCTGGGATACCGCCACCCCTTTAACACATTTATTTACTTATTTGTTATTCGGGTGTCAGTAATTTGAACTCCTATGCTCATGCTTACACAGCAAACACTTTCCCGCCTCGCCATCTCCCTAGCCCTGCAGCTTAGGTTTTAATAAACCCATTGCTATGTAATGCATTATGTTCAAACTCGGAGGACAGCCATTATTATCATATAGTTTTTGAGGGGCTAGCACTGGTATCTCCAAAGGAGCTGAGTCAAGCGGCTCCTCTTCCAGGCTTGGGGTCCTGCGCAGGGCTGCTTACTTAATTCAGTGTAAAAGAGAGACACTACTTCTAGTTTATAGTCAAGCGGAGGCAACACGGGGGGCCATATTGTTGGTGGATTCTAGAAGGGGGTCCTCAGGAAGTATCTTAGAGGCTGATTACTGCCAATCCCTCAGGACACACTCATGTCTGCTAAAAGGCTTTTTGTTTGTCTCATATATCCCTTGGAATCTACTAGTAGCTAAGGCTGGCCTTGAACTCCTGATCTTCCTGCATTTGCCCCGAGGGCTGGTATCTGAAGCCTGCGTGTGCTGCCATACCCTGCCTGCTAATGTTTTAGAGCTGCTAGGTTTCTGCAAGAAGATACAGGAGCATTCTGCCAACAGCGGGGGTGTAGGGGATTTTGCTCAGAAGGAACTCCACAGGTTCTACAGGCTACCATGGGAATATTTTAGGGTTGGCTTTGAAATTTTTGGGGGGGTAGTATCCAAGTTTAGGGAATTTACTTTTTCACTCCATCTCATACCTAAGTTGAGTATAACTTTTACATCTTATTACATCTCATTACATTCATTACACACGAGTACCACAGTGTACTTGGACATTACATTTCCTGTTTTATCTTACTGTATCCTGTCTTTTGTTTTCTATTTTCCCATTCCATTCTGTTCTCCTTTGTTCCACTCCATTCCATTCCACGTCGCTCCATTAAAATAATCAGTTCCATTCCACCTAGCCAATTTCGTAATGGCGTCCGTGGTCATGACTATCAGTTAAAACGGCCATTTAAAGAAGTTAAGAATCCGAAGAGCATGGGGTTAGATGAAGAGTGAGGAAGACTTAAGTCTTGGTAATATAGAGACTGGAGGATCCCGGCCAATTGCAGGAATCAGTAACTTCCAGTTTGAAGCACCCACCCCGTGCCGGGTACCATGTTAAGCTTTGTTATTTTGTTTCCTGTCTAATTTGCACAATGACCCAATTGCATGTCATTTATTTGCAGCCGGATAGCAAATGATTTCCTTAATACAGAGGAAACTCAAACTCGTAGAACTTAGCCACTTTTGCCCGATCTCCCCAAGATGGCAAGTTATATGATTAGAGCTCAAACTTTTACTGTTAGCGGCTCCAAAGGCCTAGTCCTTAGCCCATAACTCCGCGTAGATCACAGGACATAAGACACAAAGATGTCAAAGTACCAAATTTAGGACAGTCTCTGTGGATGGACTGTCACTAGTGAGTACAGCATTGATTCTAAGCTCTCTCCGATGTTACGTAGCTATCAAACCAACAGCGTCCTTACAGATGTACAAGCAATCTTGTGTGTGGAAACCCAGAGAGGTTGCATTACTATACAGTTAGACTTGAAATTAAACAAATGAAAACCGATTTATTTTTATTTATATATGTGAGTGTGTATCTGTGTAGGGTTATGTGCAGGTGCCTGCAGAAGGCAGAAGAGAGTGTCTAAATGCCCTGGAGCTGGACTTCAAGGCAGTTGTGAACCCCCCTTCCCCCCCAATGTGGGTTCTGGGGACTGAGCCCTGGTCCTCACAAGTGTGGTTAAGCACACATAACCTCAGCACTGTCTCTCCACTCTAAGCTGTGTGTGAGTTTTCAGGGCTTGTGTGTGAGTCTCAGTTGGCAGAAAGGGCAGAAAGAGCAATAGTAAACTATTAAATATTGTGAAATTATGAGGACCTTCTTTTTCTGACTGTAGATGCTTTTCTTCATTGGGGCTGAGGCTATGTTCTGCACTTTGTCAAGAGCAGAAGTAACTCAGCTTTGTAGATGATTTTAGAGGGTTTAGCATATCTGAATCTTAAACTCCATTGAAACTACTTTGGGTCTAGATTAAGCAGAAAAGCAAAAAAGATTAGGAAAGAGATTATTTCTCTTTCAAAGACCCACTTTGCAGTTTTCATATCTTATATGCTCACAGACACATGCACACACACACAGACACACTCACACAGACACACACATAGACACACATACACAGAGATATAGACACACAGTTATACACACATGTAGACACACACACACTCACAGACACACTCACAGACACTCACACAGACACACTCACACAGACACACACACAGACACACATACAGAGATATAGACACACAGATATACATACACACATAGACACACACACAGACACTCACACAGACACACTCACACCGACGCACACAGACATACATACACAGAAACACAAACACACACATAGACAAACACACAGACACAGAGATACACACACACGCACATAAACACACAGAGACACAGACACACATACTGACACACACAGATATACACACACAGACACAGACACATATAAAGATACACACATAGAAACAGACAGACAGACAGAAAGAGACAGACAGACACACACACACACACACACACACACACACAGTGTAGGAATTGAACCCAGGGCCTTAGCACACTCTAGGCAAAAGCTCTACCACTGAGCTATACCCATTGCCATGTACATACATTTACTTTTGAATCTGAAGAGGATTCAGAGCCCTGGGGGGGGGGGGGGGGAAGAAGGCTGGGTAGTTCTACATGCAGCTTTCTATTTGTGGAAATGAAAAGGCTGAAAGGTTCAAATGTACAATATGGAGGATTGGATGTGGGGGAAGTCATTCATCTCAGATCTCAGTTTTATGTAGCAGGGAAGCAAAGCTCAGGCAGGTCGATCACCTGTCTGAGAGGACACAGAAAATACATGTAGAGTTGAGGCAAGCCGTTGGGTTCTTAGAATGCTACATCGGAATTCTTCCTGCCACACCCAGTAGCTCCAGTTCCATGTGTCTAAGTGCAGACACCAGGACTATTCTAACATTGGTGCCCACACATCTGTGAGTGCTATGGAAATGTTTTGCAATGCAAAGTACGTCTGGAAGGCCCTCCCTGCAGATTTCTCCAATCAGGAACCTATTGTTCAACTTCTTAGCGGCACTTACAATTTCTCGGCTCTCATCTGTAAGCCCAGGATATTGCTCATCCTCGGAAGTGGACACTACAGAGCAGGAGTGTGCTGTCAGGGAATTGTGAAGGTTGTCATTCACAAAAAGGAAGCAGTGATGCACTCTGGGAGGAAAAGAGACCCGTTTTCCTCGCGCAAGCAAAGCGCTGAGATTGCTTGCCGTTTGGCATTCTCTCTTGCAATTCTTCAAGGGTATGCCTGAAATGACATATTTATGTACGGGTAAGAGTCCAAAATAAAATCTCAACATAATTCAGCCAAGAAGGCACAAAACTTTGCTCTTATAAAACGTTGCATCACTTCACTGGAGGTCAGCAGTAGGCAGTGTTTTAAAACAGTTTACGGTGTCACAGAACCCACGGGAGCAAAGAATCCACTTAAGGATGTTAAGGTGGCCTGCAGCAAATCTTCAACAGAGTAGGGATTATATGTAGAAAATTCCAAATGGTCTCAGAAAGGGACTCCCTAACCTGCCTCTGCCCTGCTCCTTCCTGATGCTAAACATGCAGTCTTGTCAGAGGACCCGAGTCAAGTGCCAGTGACCTTACGTTCAATGTCACACCGTCTCAAGGTTTTACAGGATGTGACATACACATTTATGCTCACGTACACACATATTTAGTGATTAATGTACAGATGGGTCTTCTTAGTCTGTTTATAACTCAAGACACATTTTCTCATAGAAAATGCCTGCCCCCAAATATTTACCAAAAGCCAAAACCTGAGCTTTTAAGCAGCCCAGTTGTGTATGTAGGTTCCAAAGATAACCAGAAACCTTGTGTAAATGTGCGTGTGTGTACAAGCTCACGTACAACACTAGTGCACGTGGACGCTCAAAGTCAACACTGAGTGTTGTTCCCTAGGAGCCACACACCTTGTTTTCTGGACAGTTCCTCTCATTAGTCTTGAGTTCACTAAGCACTAAGCTATCTGGCCAGTGGGCCTTAGGCATCCGCTTGCCTCTGTTTCCCTAGTACTGGGATCACAGCGGTTGCTGTCACATCTATTTTTTTTTTCCCATGTGACTCTGACTTCACGTCCTTGTGTGTGCAAGATAAACACTTAACCACCTGAACTGTCCCCAGCCCCTAGGGACCCTTTAACGGTGTCCCTTGCCTTTCGAAGAGGGCCATCTCTCTGTGCAAGGCTTTAGAGTTAGCCTGAGATGCCAATTCCCAGGCTTCAGCTCCGCCCTTAGCAGAGATGGTGTGGCAGGGGCCCAGGCAGGCAAAGCCATTGCCAGTCCTTAGGAAACGTGGCCTCCTCGGGGACCTAGGAAGTACATTTCCATAGCTTCCCCCGTCAGTGCCTCTTTTTCTCCAGCTGTGAAGACAAACTTAAAGTAAAGCAGACATTTCAGAAAGAAATATTTTCATATATAAAGTCAATCTGTGGACTGACCAGGACTTTAAGCAGAGGAATCCAAGGGTTATTCTTGGTCATTGACCAGTGCAGTAGGTTCATTGGGTGGCCTTTGGTGTCAGAGGCAGAAGGTCCCTGAGGAGGACAGTCTTTCCATTGTTCCCTCCTCTCCTCTCCTTCCCTCAGGCTCAGGGTCTTCTCGGGCAGGTGGCTCCGATAGCAAATCGCTCATTTTATCCATCTTTGTTTTTCCGCTTCTCAGAGGATTTGAACTTTCCCAGAAGCCAAATGTCATTTTTGTACTCAGGTGTGAAGGTGACCTGCTCAAGTTCTCTGGGTAGATGGGTTCTGTTGACAGTGACTGGTTGCTGGTGTATATCTCCCTTGGTGAGACAGGACTGTGGGGAGGAGCCCTTCGACCCATCCAAGGACCTGGGAGTCAGCTTGCAAGTGCCATTAGAGAAGAGAACTTTTAAAAAAAAGTGTGTGTGTGTGTGTGTGTGTGTGTGCGCGCTCTACACGGGGTAGAGATCAATGTTGGTTGTCCTCACTTACTCTCTACCTTATTCTTTTAGACAGGGCCTTTCACTGAGCCTGGAGCTTACCCATTCAGCAAGACTAGCTGGCTAGTAAGCTCCAGACTCCTCCACCTCTGTTCTTAGCGCACTAGGATTATAGGTGTGTGCCAATCATGCCTGGCTTTTATGTGAGTGCTAGGATCCAAACTCAGATTCTCATGCATGGCAAGACATCTTTCTGGCCTGAGAACTTGTTTTTAAACACAGAGGTTCCTGGTAGAGACGAGACTATTAGTTAAGCTTGGTGCTTTCAGTACATTATTAAATGAAAATGTATCGCAGGCAGATGATTTGACTCTGAAGGGGTGAGGCTTAAAGAGGAAGCAATGTGCTGACCTCACACATCCGTTAGGAGGCGGAGCCTGCAATAATGGTCTCGCCTTCCCACACCCCACAGAGCCTACTTTGCTACATTCCTTTTTGGAGAAAAGTTTTGTAGTGAATTCTTCAAAAAGTTCTGTCTGTTTTTTTTCCTTTTCCTTAAAAAAGAAAGCTTGAGACAAACCAGTTTCAGAGGGTGTAGAGAGGGCAAGGCTCCCCCACAGTTCTTTGGAGTCCCCACCTCCCTGAATGAAATGCCTCATAATTAAAAAGCGCAGACTCTGTACGGACACTGAGTCTTTTCAGTAGAAACTGCGACTCCAAAAGTGGTTATTATGCATGGATGTGCTGCGCGAATTAGATTTCTGTGTCTTGACTTTAATGGCCCTGTCTAGATATGTGATTAAGCTTTTGTTCTTTGTCTCAAGATGACTGGTTAATGGAGTTGTGTGGTTTTAATTTCATCTGAAGTGCAGTTGGGGAAGAGGTAACGAACAGAGCCTGTTGCTTTCTGTCTCTTGCTCAGTCACTGTGACCGCTGTTTCAATATTTTCAGGTCTTGTTAAACAGTTGGAGTGATATGAAATTATGTGATGAGAGGTTTTTGAATACAACATGGAACTTCTAATTTAAAAATATATGACACAAAGAGGTACAAAGAATGAATTTTTTACTTGTGTCTTAATCCACATCCCCAAAAGACAGAGTTACCAATGTGCAGCCTGCGGGAAGTGAAGGAAAACACAATCTAATATACATAAAATTGTAGTTCCCTATCTGGGATCATCGGTTACTATGACAACTAATTCAAATGCTGGAAAGACCCAAGTAGTTAGGCAACTTGACTAGCTGTTTCTGACAGTATGGGGACTAAATGTATTTTAAAAACAGCACTCGGGAGGCAGAGGCAGGTGGATCTCTGTGAGTTTGAGGCCAGCCTGGGCTACCATGTGAGTTCAAGGAAAGGTGCAAAGCTACACAGAGAAACCCTGTCTTGAAAAACAAAAAACAAAACAAAACAAAAAAACCAGACACACGCAGATCCCATCGAGTGACCCGGGTGACACAATGGTGAGGCATTGCTGTGACAACCAGAGGTTTTCCACAAAAGAATGTGGTTTAGAATCAACAGTCGTAGCCAGGAGAGCGGCCCAAAGCTGCGGCTCCTCATTGCCGTGGGGGAGACAGTTAGGGTTAGGTGCTCACGGCACCCCTGCTGAATGAATCCAGGCTCACCTTGTCCTCATCTTCAAACCACCAAGAAAGGGGCAGGCTACGGTTGGAGGACACAAACCTGGAAAAGGAGAAGTGCCGTTCCTAAGATGCACAAGTACCTGCCAGGGCCTTATTTTATCAACTCTATTAAAAATGACTTCCCCCCTTCCTCTGGGTAATGATAGAGAAATTTGCTCTTACCTGCACATTCAGTTGGAATGATAAACTTGTAGATTTCTCCCCTTATCATCAGGCACTGTTAGGTAGAAAATAGAAAGCAAATAAATAAAAGCAAGTTTCCACAGCTTTTGTTTATGTGTGCATGCATGTTCGTGTGTGCACATGTTTGAGCATGCATGTAGAGGCTGGGGGACAGCCTCGGGTGTCATCACAGAGACAGGATCTCTCATTATCCTGGAGCTCACCAATTATATTAGACCAGCTAACCATTGTGTTCCAAGTGCCTGTGTCTGCTGTCCTAGAGATGAGATGAGGTCAACATACCTCACATTTTATAAAACATGGATTCTGGGACTTGAACTTTGCTCTTCCTGTTTGCAAGGCAAATGCTTTATGGAGCAAGCCATCCTCACCTCCCCCAGCATAGTTTCCATGTTTTTAAAGCAACGTCGCTCAAGTTCCATGAACACAGTAGTTCCATATGTACCTAAGCACATACTTAGGTACATAGTATTTGAGGAGAGTCTGCAGAAGCGAGAGGAGAAGTTAGACGAGGTTCCTTCCCTCTGTGTCACGTCGACTTTTTAGGCTTCTAGGAAATACATCTTCAGGATAGTGGTTGGGTCAAGTATTTTCCTTCTTCTGATGAAATTTTCAAAGCAAATTCAATTTTCAAAAATGAGAGCAAGAAAACAAAACACAAATCACTGAACAGAAGGATTTCCTAGACTGCTCATTTATTTAAAGAAGGAATGTGCAAGAAACACCCTTAAATCTGTGAGATATTTTCAAGAGAAAAAAGACAAATGGATTCAGATGGAACTGGGCAATGGTTCCATTTCTTTTCTTTTCTTTTTCTTTTTGGTTTTTTGAGACAGGGTTTCTCTGTGTAGCTTTGCGCCTTTCCTGGAACTCACTTGGTAGTCCAGGCTGGCCTCGAACTCACAGAGATCCGCCTGCCTCTGCCTCCCGAGTGCTAGGATTAAAGGCGTGCGCCACCACCGCCTGGCTGGTCCCATTTCTAAGGTTTGCCAATACACCTCAACCTTAAAGCAGTTATTGGTTTTCATGGAAATATAGGCTGTACCATGTGGGCAGGCAGACATTCAAGGCATCACTAGTGTTCATTCCCCTTATATTTTGCTACTAGTTCTTTCCTTATGGGTGTTACAGGCAATCACATAGCAAAAATGGCAAATACTATGTTTAAAGCCCCTCTCTCCACTTTCTCTGGTAGTGAAAAGGACATTCTGTAAAACTATGGATTTTTGTTTATTTTCTTTTAAACCGTGGATTTTTGGATTTAAATATTAGTGTATTACATCACCCATAGAAAGATTCTGATACTGACTTTTGCTTTTGACAAGGTTTTAAAATTCTATCTAATCTCTAGAAAATGTCCCACAGACTTCAGAAGCCTTTATGAACTATGAGGCGCTGTCCTGAAGCCATCAAGGGAACAAGGAAGTGCTGGACAAGCAGGAGACAGGGCCTTGATGATCCTCTTCCTGCCTTTCTTGTTGGGAGTTCTAAATACTAACAGCAGAGTGTGTGGGGAAGGCACCAGCCCGAGACCAGCAGGAGCTGCAGGGAACAGCCCGGCTGCCATCCCTTTCCTATTCCCGTTCCTTTCCTTCCTCCTCCTATGGATGGATTTAGTCAGAGAGTCCATTTATTCCCATGGTATAGTGTGCTTTAGAGATCTCCACTGCAGTGAAGTGTGGGACATTCACAGCAGCAGACCTACCCTAGAAATGTCTCCTCCACCTCGGAGGACCAGATTGCCATGAATCCCAGGTTTCTATTGTCCCCCACCCCTGACGTGTGAAAAACGAAGCTGCCTCCATTAACTTGTGTGTTGGTTATATATTATCAACCCCCTTCGCGTGGATAGGGCAATGGTGTGTGGTGAATATGCTCCACCGGAAGCTTGGGAGTCTTAGTAGTGGAAGCCTATCTTGGAAAACGTAAGGAAAGGATACTGTGGTTCAACAAGATGGTTCACTGGGTCTAAGTGTTTGAGTTCAATCCCTGGAACCCACATGGCAGGAGAGAACTAACTCTCACAAGTTGTCTTCTGACCCTCTTTGGACGGACACACACACACACACACACACACACACACACACACACACACTAAACAAACAAACAAATAAGTAAAAATAATAAATGTAGTGGAGTAGTTCTACCTACCTATGACCTTGAAGTAGCTGCCTTTGGGGTGTGGCTCGGGGGCTACCCTTGAGACCTGAGATGCATGTAAGTCATTCTCTTCTCTCCCTTCTGGGCTTCGATGGTGCAGACTGACTCAGGCAGCCAGAACAGTGGAGGACAGTACCTCAGGCTTCCAGGACCCTGTGACAATTCTCCTATCCTGTTTAGTGAGTTTTCTTTCCTAATAAATTCCTTTATTTTTTAAGCAGACTCCAATGGACTTTTCGATATAACTGATGCCCAATGTGGGGCATGAACCCAAGACCCTGAGATTAAGAGTCTCCTGCTCTACAGACTGAGCTAGCCAGGCTATCCTTTAAGCAGACTCCAGTGGATCTCTCACTATAAATAAACAAACAAACAAACAAACAAACAAACAAACAGATGTAAAAAGAGACTAATCTGCAAGTGGATTTTTTTTCCAGTAGAGAACAAGTAGATGTTTTTAAAGTTCACTTTGTTTAACAGTTATCCCATGCTTGAAAGAATAGCAATTAAAAACAGCACAAATAAAATTAGCAATGAGCCGGGCAGTGGTGGTGCATGCCTTTAATCCCAGCACTCGGGAGGCAGAGCTAGGCGGATCTCTGTGAGTTTGAGGCCAGCCTGGTCTACAGAGAGAGATCCAGGACAGGCACCAAAACTGCATGGAGAAACCCTGTCTCGAAAAGCCAAAAAAAAAAAAAAAATAAAAAAAAATAAAATTAGCAATGAAAAAGAGGCTATAACTGTACATATAGAAGTCAGAATGACTATGCGAAAATAAAAACAAGCTTATGTCAATAACTTAACAGTTAAAATGAAAATATTACAAAGAACAGAACATGTGAAAGCCTTTGCACAAACATAATTTTACCTAAGTATTTTATAAAATACTAAGAAAATCCTGAAAACCTTATGATCTTGAGATACATTAGCTAACACTCTCATAAATACTTTAGAAGGAAAAGAAACCATTTGAATTTGGCATAATCTTATAGAAAAGTTATACTATAAATTCAAAGGATAGATTAATCTTAAGCAAACTTTTCTGCAAACTTTGCGATGTTCCTTGTATCACATTGACTGTGAAAACTCTACATTTCCAATTCCTAACCTCTCCCTAAATGTATGCCATTTGTAATACGACTTTGGGACAGCTTGTCCCCAAAGAGGTGGGGTCTACTTCCTTAATTCTTGCATCAGGATTGGTTTCATCAGTTACTGTAGTGATTATAAAAGGTAATGGAAGGGATGGGCGGGAAATGATGATGTGCAGGTCATCGCCAGTGCCTTGAGAGGTATCCCATGCTTTTGGACTCCTGACCCATCCATCATGTGTGCATACCTTGGTTGGCTTGTTGAATGTGAAAAACACATAATAACTCAGTCATTCCTGTCATTTCATCCCATAGCCCACCAACTGTGAGGCAGATAAATAAAGAAATCTTAGATGACCCCCAGTATCCAGCACACAGACTTACCAGAAAAGGCCAACCACATCTAGTCTAAATCATGTGAATTTTCAGCTGATCCTCAGACTCATAGGGATTCATGCTTATTGTTAGAAGTCATTAAGTTTCAAGATGGCTTTTTCAACTGATGGAAAAACTAGTATCTACAAGTGGGGTACCAGTAATACAAAAGCCGAAAGCATGTGATGTGGCTTTTCTAGCTGGGCTTGCTTCAGAGGCTGGAGAAATGGTAAGCCAACTGTGGCAAAGCCAGAAAAATGGAGATAACATTGTTATTGGAGGGTGGCCATTGATGACATATGGTAACACTTGCTTATGTAAACCAGAATAGAGAAGATGACCTATAGATGCTTGGATTTGGTGACATGGGTTCTCAGGCAGAATGCTGAAAATGTCATCTGGCTGCCCCCCAAACTGTGCAAGATCCAGTCTGACAAGATAAAGAAGCGGTTAAGGAAGGACGGTTCGGTTTCTAGACAAAATGTAGAGGGCATATAGAAAGCAGAAGTGCTAGCCTGGAAATAAAATGTATTCTAGTCTCTCCATTTGGCCAAAGTTTCTTAACTTTAAATGGAACCTTGAGGTGTGCATAAACTCCAAGTTGAGTCCTTCAGACTGTTTATGTAGACTACCACCAGAAACTTACTGCAAGAAGTGGTGCCACATAGATCTGTTAAGGTCATTGTTCCAAAGTAGAGTCACATACCCAAAGGAGAAGTCTTAGAAACAGTGGTGGATTTTTTTTTTTTAAGTTTTGAAAAATACATTTGAGTGGAGTTGGGTATGTGACATGAGCTCTTGAGTGGGTTGTATAAATCAGCTCCATCAATTTAGATAAAATAGATTGATGGGTAAATTTAAAAATGACTCTGGCCCTAACTTTCTTGTGGATGGGGGAAGTTTTTAGTGTCTAGTATCAACCACTTCCCCAGCCCTCAAAGATACTTTAGGCTGCCAATGAAAGAGTAAGTGTACCCCAAAAGGAAAGACAGGAACCATGGCAGAACAGTGGGCAGAACAAGTAATTACCAAGAACAGCATATTGGGAGGACTGCTCCGGAATATTGCTGAAACCTAATCAAAGCTGTCTTCCTTACTGCAGGGATGGGTTTCCCTGGCAACGTCCCTCGGTGAAGTTTCACAGTTGCTGTAAAAACCCACAGGAGTTGACAGAGATAACTGATAGGCTTCCTTATCCTGAATTATGAGGTTCATATAATTTTTATATTGAAATTAGTCAAAGAAAATACAGTGATAAAAATCACAGAGCATTTTAAGGAATATTAGTATGAGAATTTGATCCAAAGTATCAGCAAACTGACTTGAGAAAACTTATCAATGCAACAGCGGCTTAATGCTGGAATGGCAAGCTGTGTACTCTGACTTCAAAGCAAAAGAATAACACAGATGGGAACATTAAAGAGAATTCTGTCTTACAGAGCATGAGTGCAAATTCTAAACACAAATCTACCAAGCCAAACCCACCATGTTAAATATATTTCAGGGAAATGAGGCCAATTTTTCATGAAAAAGCCAATGAACTCACCACGCTAAAAGATGAAACTATAAATGTAGGGAGTGTGCTTCTGGGTAACCATGGTGGACCAGAACTGCCCCTTGGGAGCTAGTGAAGGAAGTGTTAGAATAAGAAAAAAAAAAACAGACTCTTCAAAGCAAAAAGAGAAGAAGAGTCTCAGAAATCCAGGAAGAAAATGAAGGGGAACCTGGAGGAAAGAAAACCAAAAAGATAAGATGAGAAGATGGATGAGGTGGAGCAGTAAGATGAACACAGCCTCTGCTTCCATGTTCTCTGGTTGGAAGGAAGCAGAAGTTCCTTCCAAAGGGGAGCCGGGTGCGAGACAGGCAGTCCTTCCTACCCCAGGACAAGCCCACAGCCCTCCTAAGTCCTAAGTCTCAAATCCAGTCTAGCTGTTGGTGAGACACTGATACCTCCAAGTCGGTGGGAGAGATGAGGTGGGGGAGAGAAGAGGAGGGAGAGAAAGAGGTGTGTGTGTGTGTGTGTGTGTGTGTGTGTGTGTGTGTGAGAGAGAGAGAGAGAGAGAGAGAGAGAGAGAGAGAGAGAGAGAGAGAGAGGAGAGAGAGAGAGAATCCACTTGTCAGTCAGTATGACCCAGGGGTCAGTGCCTGGGTGCCATCTTGACACAGCAAACTGATGACTAGGGAAACGACTCCGTGGGGAAAGTATTAAGCAATGGTGAGGACGCTGGACTCAGATTCCCAGAATCCATGTCAAACCAGGCCTGGTAGTGCACGTCTGTAGTCTTAGCACTTCTACAGTGAGAGGGGAGACGAAGTCAGGAGAAGCCTGAGAGCTTGAAGTTCAGCTAGCCTGTCTTGAGTAGTGGTGAACAATAAAAGCCCTGGTCTCCAAGGGAGGGTGAGGACCAATATGTGAGGTTGTCCTTTGACCTTCCACGTGTATCTCCCCCTCCCCCCAATGATAAAAACCTAGAGCCACACAATGATGGAGTCCTCCCCTCCAACCTCCCAGCGACCCCGGGGTCTTGTGACACTGTTCCTGTGAGATGAACAAACGTCTACTTAGCCCAGGTAGGGAAGTGACGACAGTCCAAAGTGCAGATACCACGAAAGTCAACCCGGTGAACGGATGACTCCTACTGTGGTTACTCACAGGAACGTGGGTGAAGGCTTACCTACAGAGCCGAAAGGACTCAAAGCCTACCCAGCATGAAAGCTGGTGTTCACGGCATTATCTGCAGGCAGCTCGGAAGGCTGGAAAGGGTTCTCTCCAGGTGGCTCAGGTGGTCTGAGCGTTGGTTGGTCTCTGTTTCCTGCAGGCAGTTCAGATGATCCCTGCCTCTTCCAGGCTGCTTGTCTTGTCTGAGAGTTAACCCTTCAGCAGGCCTCACTGCTCACAGGGCTTGGGTAGGGAGCGGCCTGATGGAGCTGTAGTTTCAGGGACTTCTGGGAGCTATTGAAGTTGTTTACTTCCTGAGCTTAGAGGGCTTCACTGCGGGATGCAATGTTTCACCTCCTAGCAAACATTCTGTGTCTCAATGACCTTCCCTCTGAGATGGAAGGTTTTTAATCTCAGGAAAGTGCCTCCCAAGAGCCTGAGAGGGAGGAAGAGCAGCAGGTCAGAGAGCCTCAGTTTGGCCTGCCACAGTCCCAGGGTGAGGGAGGCCCAGAGAGCCCCTGGGGAAGAGCCAGGGGACCAGCTGAAGGGCGAGGGACCTGGTGCAGGGAGCGGGGAAGTACATAGGGACAGACAGCCTCACCTCACTGCTCACAGGAGCAGATCTCATCAACCGAAAATAACACGAAGTGGTAAGCTGAGGCCACGAGAAGGAAAAACAAAAACCAACCCAGAGCCACCAAGAACAGTGCCGTTCCGTGGTGTTTTTGTTACAGCCACGTTTTTTTTTCAGGTGATGAGTACCACCCAGGCGGTCTTGAAAGTACCTGGACAGGACTTCTGCCTGTTCTGACCTTACTGCGGTGGTTGGAGACATCCTTTCCCACCTAGTTAAAGCGTCCCCAGGTTCTCCCCTGCCCGCAGGCTGCAAGGCTAAGGTTGACCAGCAGAGGTCTCTGGTATGCAAAGAAGAAAAGCTACCAAGTGGAGGCGAGGTGGAATCAGCTGGGGGTGGGGTGGGGTGGGGTGGGGTGGGGTGGGGTGGGGTGGGGGACAGACTTGAGAGGCTTGTCCGACCCAGAATATTATAAACCATAGGAGCCCACAAGATCAACCGAACGTTCCAGCCTCCAAGAGTGTAACCGCAGTCTCCATCTTAGCTGGTCTCTTTGGGACCCTTGTTCTCCGTTGCCAGTTTTTACTGGAGTTTCAGCAGGATTTTTTTTCCTTTATTATTTTTAAAAACTGTATTTTACTTATCACTCCACATCCTACAATCATCTAATTTTCTTTACAATTTTAAGATTATTGGGCATGTTTTTCCTTTTTTCTTAGCTTTCTTTTTTCTTTTAGCCCCTGAAGGTCCTCCTTTGGAGAAAACTGTTTAGTAGTATTTTGACTTTCCTTACTGATTTAAGAATTTCCTTATGGCCGGGCGTTGGTGGCGCACGCCTTTAATCCCAGCACTCGGGAGGCAGAGCCAGGTGGATCTCTGTGAGTTCGAGGCCAGCCTGGGCTACCAAGTGAGCTCCAGGAAAGGCGCAAAGCTACACAGAGAAACCCTATCTTGAAAAACCAAAAAAAAAAAAAAAAAAAAAAAAAAAAAAAGAATTTCCTTATGTTTTCATTTTGTATTCTTATTATATTTATCTAATTTTAAAACCCTTTTCACCACAAGGGACTTCCCCTCCCCATTTTTTCCACTTTAATCTAAATAGTTTTTAATTTCATAGTATATTCTACAGTAGTTTGGCCACTGTGAGTTTTTGTGGTCATTGATGATATATGAGAGAACTGTAATTAATTTTAAGTGTCCAAGAATTGATTTCATGAGAAAATTATAGTTCGTTGAAGTATGTCAAAACCTGAAACACACACACACACACACACACACACACACACACACACACACACAAACAAACATGTTCATATGGAAGATTTAGAATTTTCACTGTTTCATTGATGAGCACTCTTTGCCTCAGGTTTAGACTTTGATGCATTTCCACTCAAATGTGAATGTGTTTTAAAAAATAAAATAAAACTAAATAAGTGTTCCAAAGTTTGGATGTGAGGAATGTCCAAGCTATTCCTACATGAAAATAATTTCAGGAGGATTTAGCTGTGTCGGATGTCAAGATTTGTTACAAATGGGTAGCAATTAAAAGGCCATTATGGCGAAGTAGCCCAATGGAATAGAAGAGAAAGCCGTAAATATGGAACCCTGCTGCCTGATAGAGTTTGCATTATACAGCAGACCCCATCAGAGAGTGGGTCTCACGTGTAAGCCATGGAGAGCAGTGGCTGACGTGAGGCGAGGAAGCCCAGGGCATAAACTGGCCGCTTCGAGTAGTGATGAAACTATGGACTAATCTATAAATAACGATAGGGTGACCGATTGCCTCACAGGACAAAGAAAGTTGATCCTTACCTCATACCATAGACTTAAATACCAAATTACCTCACACCAAAAGACTTAACTGTAAAACCGTAGTAGGCTAATCTTTGAGAAAATTCCTGGTATAGGGCTTATGAGATGGCTTGGCCAATGAAGGTCCCCAGATACCAGCCCTGGTGACCTGTGTCTGATCCCCAGGCCTAAATAGAAATTGTACATGAGGAATACATTCTGTTTATAAGCACCAAAACAAAAACCAACCAAATAAAAATCAATAAGAGGAAGAGGAGGACACAAAGAATCTGGGGAGGGCTGGTACCTAGCAAACATCCCAATAGGAAGGCAGGTAAAGGACTCACAGAAACTTGTTACCAAACAACCTGTCCTAGTGGTGACCAATGAGGATGTGAGGACAGTCATGCAGTCAAGAGATGCAGGGGAAATTTAAAATAGGATAGAAATAGGGATCTCCTCCACCAAATTAAGTAGGATGTTGGTCAGGTGTGAAACAACCAGCATCAGTATAAATTTGTGTATCTCTTTTGAACAAGTAGGTATCATATGCTGCATATAAATGTGTGCAAATTTCATCTCCAAATGCCAACCTTGGAAATCCTTGCACATATACACAAGGAGTTAAAATGTTCAAGAACACAGAAGCATTGCTCAAAACAGTAAAATGAGCAAGTTCCTCCACTGGGGACCGCAGAGTGAAGTCTTGGGATGTAATTCTGGATACAATGTGGTGTGCATTGGCTTTTCTGGTTGGCAAGAGGGAGGAAAATGTCTTAGGAAGTGGTTGCGAAGGTTGATGGATATTGGCTAGGATCACAATGGCAAAGACTTCTACCAGGACCCTGGCTTAGGGACTCCGCCTGCGTTGGTGTCTTCTGCCTCATGGGTCTTCTCTTCTGTAGTATGAAACTACTGCCTGCTGCTCGTTAGTTTCAGCAGCAAGATGAAGAGTAAGATAACTGTGACCAAGTGTTTAATAAAGCTAATTTCTCTTGCTTAGGTGTTTGAAAGAGGAAGCTCATGGTGTTTGACATCCGCTTATTCCAAAACACAGGGGTGGCTGGACACACCCTCAGCCAGTGCACGCAGCAGTCTCTCTCTTCCTCCTCCCTGTCACCAGCAGTTCTTTTCTACTGTTGGCCTATAAGCCCCTGCTAGCCCCTGCCCTGCCTGCTGTTCGGTTCTCAGTACCCTGGGCAAAGGCTGGCATCTCATAAGCACTTAGAGAACATTTTCTTCATGGATGGATGGATGAATGAGTGATTGAGAAAGAGAAATTTCCAAGACAATTTCCCTCTAAAACAATTTGAAAAAATCACATTTCTTTCCCTCTTCAAAATACCTATTATTGTTTAACTCACTTTCTTTAATCCCAATGCATGTGATCTGATTTGTTAGAAAATAATTTAGTATATTTTAGGATGGGAATAAAATGTTTGTGCTAGGGCATCCAGGGAACTAGTGGCAGATACAGGGCTGGCTTGGGTCACAGCACAAGGAGCAAAGACAGAAGAATCTGGACCCATTTGGCAGATTGAAATGTTAGCGAGAGCGCTTTCCAGGAAAACCACCTTGTCCTCAGCTCCCTGAAGGTCACGGGTGCCCAAAGCTGCAGTCTGTCCACCTGCACAGCTGCTTCCTTATGCTTGAGAGTACCATTGTCCACAGATTGCCATCCTGTGAGGCAGACATCATCAGTCACAGCCCTGCTTTTGTATGGAAATGGCATCCATGTGAACACAATTGTTATGGTTAATGGCTAACATTATCTTATTGGAGAAACCTAGAGACATTCACAGATATCAGACTTATATTTACAGAGGTTTATAATAAAAGTGATATAAAGTATTAATGCTGAAAGAGGTTAGGAAAATACAGAAGGCAAACAAGCATCTTGTGGAAGTTTTAGTGAAGGTACTTATTTTTAAATGACCCAAATTGCATTTTTATTTTTAAGAGAGAATTTCATTTCCAGCAGAATCACGTTGCTGCCTTTTTCTTCAAAAATTCCTGTCCTTCCACAGCATATTTCCTGGATCACAAGTGCCCCTTTGAACAGGACAGGGGACAAGAGAGGAGCGTTGCTGGCCCCATTGGAAGATGGGGTTTGCATTGCATGGTTTCCAGACCCCTGTCCATCGTCGTAGTTTGTGAGGACTCTGCCGTGATGAAGTTTAATCATTTAAATCCAATCAAAGCTCCCTTGGTCTCTGCTCACAGCCTCTCAGGCTGCTGCTTCTATGTGGCAGCTCTGAGGAGGTGCTTGGGGGTAGAAATGAGTGAGAAGTAGGGATGTTTGAGGGGCAGGAGGAGGCAACGAGGCTTTGATATGTACGGAAAACATTCCTTAAAATAACTTACCTTGAAATAGCTGTTTCACTTTTCCTTTTTAAAAATTATTTATTTTACATCCCGATCACAGTTTCTCTCCCCCGCCCCCATTTCTATGTTTCTATTCAGAAAAGGGCGGGCCTTCCACGGATAATTACCCACTTTGCCTTTTTTAATGATCAAGTTTTAGTTTGAATGGTTGAGGCATGGAGAAAAAAAGTCACAAGTTTCTGTAGGCTTTGATTAAAAAGCTTACGTTTTTGGTTGAAATAACGGTAACATTAAATCGTGGCGCCGTGACTGACAGATGGCTCAGCAGGTAAAGGTGCTTTTGGACAAGGTTTGACAGCCCGAGTTCCTTTATCAGGACCTGGGTAGTGGAAGAAGAGAAGCCCTAGGTTTGTCCTGTGACCTCCATGTGCATGTAGATACATATGTCATTCTCTACCCTAATAAATAGATATTGAAAAACTCCAAACTTGTAGTGGTCCATAAGAAACTGGTACACTTTCTCTTTTTCTTTTCTTTTCATTTTTCTTCTCTTCTCTTCTCCTCTTCTCTTCTTTCCTCTTTTCTTTCTCTCTCCCTTCCTCCCTTCCTCCCTTCTCTTCTCTTCTCCTCTCTTCTCTTCTCTTCTCTTCTCTTCTCTTCTCTTCTCTTCTCTTCTTTCCTCTTTTCTTTCTCTCTCCTTTCCTCCCTCCCTCCCTCCCTCCCTCCCTTCCTTCCTTTCTTTTGTTTTTAGAGACAGGGTTTCTCTGTGTAGTTTTGGTGCCTGTCCTGGAACTCACTCTGTAGACCAGGCTGGCCTCGAACTCACAGAGATCCGCCTGGCTCTGCCTCCCGAGTGCTGGGATTAAAGGCGTGCACCATCACCACCCGGCTTTACTAGTACACTTTCTTAGAGAATATCTTCAAAGGTTTGTCATGACCTTGTTGCATTATGTCAGGAGACACTTGACATCTACCCAGACACCTTTCCGTATCTTAAGACTGGTCAGCGTATTTGGATGGAATCAATGCAATCTTCACATTGTAAACCTCCTTCCTGTCATTCATTAGTGACTTCAGGATCTTTTAACATCAGTTTCTGCATTAATGGTCACAAGATAACAATCACCACATTCTATCAGAAATTCTGCAATACTGATAGTATTTCTACAAAGAACTTTGTCATTAACTATCTGCGTAGCCTGGGACAAGAAGAATGAGGAAAAGGATAGAGAGTTTCTCAGTTTTTTTTTTTAAATTTAATGAGTATCTGTTGGGTCACAAGAATTATATTATGTGTTAGGGACACCTAGTAAGCAAGCATATCTACATTCCTCTGCTAGGAGTTTATAGCATGGGGAATACAGCTGATAAACAACTACGATATGGTGTGAGGTAGAAAGCCTGTTCAAGTTCTCCTCGACTCCTAGCTTGAGGTGATTGTGATTGTTATTGTTCCAATCTACTTTATAGAAAGTATTCATCTATTTGAGATGCTTTGAAAAGACCACCGATTAGAAAGCTCAAGTGAAAGAAAGTCAAATAATGGACAATGGCCATTAGAAGCTTGTGTGAGGAATCCTGCTGTTATTCCTTGGGCACTTTCAGAAATGTGTGTCTGTATGACTTCACCTGCAGAATGAGTCAGAGTGTTAGCCTTGTCGTTGATGCCATTACCATTTCCTGTTTTAAGTGGGAGGGGCTTGAGAGGCAAATGATCTGAGTTGTCTTAACAAATCAGAGCAGGGTGCAGGATTTGAATCCAGAGTTCACAGTCTCGTCATGCTATTTTTTTCTGCCCAAGACATTAGTGTTTTATTAATGGTCTTTATAAATGGTTTCCCACTAATGCAGCTTGGCGAAAATAACATGGGCTCTTGATTAAAAAAACAAAAACAAAAACATTCTCCTCCATCACCCCTTGTCCTTTGGTATTGGTCTTTTGATGCCCCTGGACCACAGTGTCCCAATTCAGAAGGCAGAAACATTTCCCTGCCAGTGAGCACATTGGTGGCTTTGGGTGGACACCTGACCACCATGTCTGAGTGATGAAATTCATGATAGATATTAATGAGGCTACCGTCTCTTCCTACCTTAGGCATGTTTTCTCATTAGATGGGTGTGGGGGCAGTCATAAAGGTATGGAAGACAGAAGAGCATTGGGAGGACCTTAGAGCTATGGCTTCGAAGCCCACAGATCCTATCCAGTGTGTAATGTCTCTATCGGGTTGCCTGCACGGCACTGAGTGCACTCATGATGTAGGAGAAACACGAGGAGGAGGAGGAGGAGGAGGAGGAGGAGGAGGAGGAGGAGGAGGAGGTATCATGTGCAGGGCAGGCTCTAATCCCATTGGAGATGCTCTCTCAGGGCTTCCTTTCTGCAGGGTGACTGGTGTCAATGTATTTCAGCATGAGGAATCGTGATATTCTTCCTTCACTCACCAATCAAAGTGGCCTTAATGTCGCCCCACATAGAAAATCAAGGCAAAGATAATAAACTACCTTTACTATACACTTTGAAATCCAGCTTCAGGAAATAAAATAGAATACCTTTTTTTTTTAACATTGAAAGACAAAGACATTCCACCGTAGGTTATTTATAAATGTCTGTAGATGTCTCGGGGGGGTGGGGGGTGTAATTCTCACTTGTTATTAAAGAGGATGCTGAGAGTTCTGACTTCATTTGGAATTTTAAGTTATCACAGGTTGGGTTTTTTTTTTTTTCCTCTGAAACTCATTAAATTTTAACTAGATGCACACTTTCTGTGTTGAACTGTAGGGAAAGACATATTGGAATATCTGTCAAGTATGTTGTTGTTACTCATAAAAATATGTCTAGTTTTAAGCCCTGGAACACGGATCTGCTTGGAGGCAGCACTTGTCATCCGGCAGGGGAGGCTCCTGCTCACACCGAGGAGCCCAGAATCTTCTCAGAACTTCCCTGGCACATTAATACTCCAAGGCCGGTTTGAAAATTTCCCATTCAACTCCACTAAAGAGTTGGGGGGCGGATGGGGAAAGAAAAAAACACTTATCTTAAAGATTCATGATTCAAGCGGCCGATAGAATCTGCAGTTTCCATAGTGCTGGGCCCTAGATTTCCCTTTAATGTAATTAAGCCTCAAGATTTATGAATACAACAGGCCAGAACTTGATCCGTGTTCGTTTTCAATTACTGCAGTGAAAGGGCCCTATCCAGATGTCTCTATTTATAACATTCAAGCAGGCCGGGCAGGGGCTGAGGGGGGGGGGCAAATTGTCAACTTGTTAATTCTTCACAGAGGGTACTCAGCTGAGGTCCTGGCTTTGACCCCGTGACAAAAGGCTAGAGGCCCTGGGGGTGAGGGCATCAATGCTTCCAGGGACAACATGGTGAGCCCCGGGGGTCACTCGCTCTGCTTTGTAGGTATTTCTGTAATAATGGGGTCCATTCCTTATTTTTTATTTCTGTTACAGTTCTGGGAACATGGAAGGGTGAAAAAAAAAACTGGCTTGAATGTAGATGTGAAAGACAAATATATAGAATGAGAGCGTCAGGTGTCCCCTGGCAACAGTAACCAGGATAAAATGCTACAGGGGGACCCCACAGTATGCAGTGACCCACATAATCGGGCCTATTTTGGGAGCATTGTTTTATTTTTCTTTTGAAGGGTGTTGTGTCTTTTTTTTTTTTTTTTTTAAATGTTCCCAGGTCTACAATTTAGTTTTGCCAGGATTATTAGAACCCAAGTGTCTTTTCTTTTGCCACAGTTACAGGCTTATTTCTTTCTCGAGCAGGTTTTCAGCCACCAGAAACCCACCTGCTAGGGAAGCCTAAAATATTCTATTTTATTCCTTTTTATTTTTTTTCTTTGTAAAAGATTTCTGTGCTTTCCAGGACCATTCTACAGGCTTCTCAGACATGTGCAAAGTGTTTTCTTACATGAATGTGGATGTCTGCATGGAGATATCATTTTAAAAGGAAAATCCCAAACAAAAGGCTTAGATATAAGAGCCCAGCGGGGAACGCAGACCCACTAATGAAACGGACCCCGTCCAGTAAAAAGCCCCAAATCCTACCCACGCTTTTCCTTGGCGGCATGTGTCTGTCTAGTCCATCATTTTATTTTCTAAACTCCCAGCCCCAAGTTGTTACCTTGTAAACAAGAATGAACTGGAATATTGCGTCTGTGGAGTGATAATTGGCTGCTGTTACATGTGGCTCACTCAGCCAGAGAATGGTTGGCTGATTCCCTTCCAACTCAGAAAGTCCACTTCTGAAAGGGACTGCAAATCTTCTTGGTTAGTCCCTTTAAATCAATTTGAGTTTTTTCTTTTTTCGAGTCATGACCTTTACAGGCCTCAAATTTATTTCAATGAATTTAAATAGATTTGAATAGAACAAGGGCTTGTTAAAAAAAAATTGAGGTTTAGTCCATTGATGCCCTTCAGCATGACACCTCTCTTTCTCTCCCTTTATTTAAGAAGTTATTTAATAATTCAGTACCAAATCCAATCAAGTTCAAAAACTTCATTAACCATAAATGTGCCCTTCTGGTTTCAATGAATATACTTCAGATACAAACATCATTTCTAAGCACCAACTCCTCTTTTCTTTTTGAAAATGAATGTGTACCAGACGCACAGGACAGAAGCTCAGGACTGAAATCTATCTTGATTAATCATTCCTCCTGGAAGACTGTGGTCTGACAATTTTAGCCATGCATCTGGGTCTTGCAGAAGCACGCATGCGCGCTCCGCTCTCTCGCTCACCCGTTAGTTGCACAGTGGCTCTGGAACCCGCTTGAAAGAAAGGCACAGTATTTCCCCAAGGTTTTCAGATGTCGCTTGGTTCTCTGCTGCTTCCGATTGGTTCTACCATATCGATAGGGTCAATTGTGTTGTCTAAAGTGTTTTTAAGTTACACTTACTTGGCCTTGTTTGTCTTTTGAAAGAAATTAAGAGTTAACTTGGGAGACAACAACTACTCATTAAGTTTTAAAGAAAAAAAAAGTGGGGGGATTTTCAGCAAAAGCACTGAAAAGAGTCATCTTGACCTCGCTGCAGAAGGTAGATAGGGTATTTAAAGTAGAGGCAGGATCAGGACATAGGAGACGTGACCGGTGGCATAGGAAGTTTGGAGAAACCAACACTTACCCTTCCAAGACTTTTTGACAATATTCCAACCCACTATGGACCATGCTATTAACAGTGGTAAAGACTCCAGTGACCCCAACTCTTCAGATTCCACCTACCCAGAATCCTCCAGACTATACTTCCAGCTCCTCCAGTCTGCCCAGCATACGTACCAGTCCCGTGGACCTATGTGTGCCCATTTTATTAACTTGACTATTCTAGTTTGACCTTTGGCCTTCTTAGAGACTCTTTTTTTAATTTATTTATTTATTTATTTATTTATTTATTTATTTATTTATTTATTTATTATGTACACAGTGTTCTGCTTGCATGTACGCCTGCAGGCCAGAAGAGGGCACCAGATCTCGTTACAGATGGTTGTGAGCCACCATGTGGTTGCTGGGAATTGAACTCAGGACCTCTGGAAGAGCAGTCAGTGTTCTTAACCTCTGAGCCATCTCTCCAGCCCCTTAGAGACTCTTATAAACTCAAGATTATCCTCTGGTCATTTACACTCTGGCTCCCCTCTGGTGAATACCTTGCTATATCTTGTCAAACAGTGCTCAAATCCTAACATTAATTTATAATCTTGTCAGGTCCTATATACATACGTGTCCCACCTTTGACATAGTGACACAATGATGTCATCCACAAACCTCACGCTTGAGAACTGTGCATGCTTAAGTACTTCTGTTTGAAGTAAGTTTATGGTTTGTGTTGGTCACTGGCCAAGGGTTGGGCATGCCTTCTTCTCCATTGTCTCCAGCTGTTAGCTGCCTCGACATCTCCTTCCTGCAAATGCTGCCACCTCTCCAGGCTGCTTGTGGGTCTCTGAATGCATAGCTCCTCTGCATAGCTTTATGTTCTCATTTGTCTCCCATCCAGACCCATTTGGACAGTGATTATTATTATTATTATTATTATTATTATTATTATTATTATTTTTAGGAAGCCATATAAGGTTGTTTATCTCTTCTTATTGTTTGTGAGTCACCTGCTTAATTCTGTTTCCATGATGGGCTCAGACTCACAGGAGCATGTACGGAAAGAACTCCCGACTTTCAACAGTGATAGATATGAGCAAGATGAACAATATGGCTATACAAAATATTATCCAAATATTAGACTGAAAATGAGCTTCAGAGCCATTTTATTATTATTATTATTATTTTATTTATTTATTTTTTTTGGTTTTTTTCGAGACAGGGTTTCTCTGTGTAGCTTTGCGCCTTTCCTGGAGCTCACTTGGTAGTCCAGGCTGGCCTCGAACTCACAGAGATCCACCTGGCTCTGCCTCCCGAGTGCTGGGATTAAAGGCGTGCGCCGCCGCCGCCGCCACCTGGCTCATTTTATTATTTCTTAATTCAAAAATTAAATTATTTTGAGAATTTCACATGTGAGTACTATGCTCACATCATTTCTGACACCCCCCTACCCCTTTAATTTCTCTGTGTCATCTTCAGTTCCTCTAAAATTCATGACCTCTTTATTCTCTCTCTCTCTCTCTCTCTCTCTCTCTCTCTCTCTCTCTCTCTCTCTCTCTCTCTCATACACACACACACACACACCACACTCATGCATGTGTAAATACAATCTGCTGAGTCCATTTAGTGTTGCTCCCGTGCATGTGTTTAGGGTTGACCTCTTGGGATTGGCTAGACTATTGGGGATTTGTCCCCCAAAAAGATTGGTTCTCCTCTCTCAGTAGTTAGTGTCTGTGTCTCCTCATCTAAAGGCAGCCTAGTGGACTTCCCACATCCATATTGCCATGTCACTCCAGCCACTTTGAAATCATTGTTTCTAGCCCATTCTTAGCTGATATCATATACACAAGTGCCCACTACAGAAAGCACATGGGTATGAGTTGTAGTTGGATGTTTCTTGGGTCCCGCCATGCCCCCACAGTCCCATGGCCCTCTTATAGAATTGTCACTCAGAAGCTTATATTAATTGTAACTGCTCAGCCATTAGCTCAGGCTTATTACTGACTAGCTCTTACACTTAAATTAACCCATAATTCTTATCTATGTTTAGCCATGTGGTTTGGTACCTTTTCTCAGTTCTGTCTTGTCATCTTGCTTCCTCTGTGTCTGGCTGGTGACTCCTGACTTAGCCTTCCTCTTCCCAGAATTCTCCTTGTTTGTGTATCCCGCAGCAGTGAGTCATCCCGTTTCGGTTTCAATGTAGCTTCTTAGGATCAGTTGTTTGCTGGAGATCAGACTGTCGCAGTGTTTAGTGGTAGAGAAGGGTAGGCTGTGTGCACCTAAGAAGAAACAGCATAAGCTTGCTGGGGCCTGGCTTTCATAGCTTGGCTTTGGACAGTGGGAGATGAAGGCTTAGGAACTGATGGCCCTAAACCTGTATTTTCCATAGTTACAAAGATTACTGTATTAAAGATTAATACAGTAAAGATTACCGTATTAAAAAATAGCCACTGAGGAAAACTGTTTTCTCAGTCAGTCAAAGGAAGATATGGTTATATAGTTCTTAAGAATTAGATCTGGGCTGGCATTAATTAAAATGCAGTTTCTGTGTATTAATAGCTCTTGGCTATAAGACAGATAGAGGAACAAAGTTAACTTCAAAATATCTTTGTGAACAAAGCTGGATTAGTCCAGAATTACAGAGCTAACTGATGTTCTTTGTAAGAATTTTGTTCAGTGTCATGTGAAATGCAGCTTCTGTCACTTGAATCTTACGCAATGACGCGATTCATTCATCCACCCAACTGTTTAACTACTCACTTACCCAGCCATTTATCTGGTCACTTGTCATCTTCTTGCCCAATAACCTGTCAATCCCACAATTTCTTTATGCAGTATCTTTTTTTGCCTCCCAACAAAATGATTATTTATTTTTGTATTAGACTAAAAGTTACATAAATCCAGGCATGTATGTCTTATAAGTTGTCAAAATATCCGAATCTAGGTAAAGTTACACATTACTTAAATATGAAAGGTATTGTGGTAAAAGAATCATTAAGAGATTTTATGCTTATGTGAACATTATGGAGTATTAAGGAAACTTAGATTGCACAGTGCATTACACACCTATCCTGGATGCATTATGTCTTATGTAAGTTCTATTCAGTGCAAAGTTTATTTTCCTCATTGAGAGTATTCTAAAGACAGATGAGGTTATCTCTCTTCTCGAAGTGCTCCAAGCTTGCTTTATTTTGTTCTTTGTTCTTTTTTTTTTAAATTTTTATTTCCAGAAGAGGGCACTGGATCTTGTTATAGATGGTTGTGAGCCACCATGTGATTGCTGGGAATTGAACTCAGGACCTCTGGAAGAACAGCCAGTGTTCTTAACCTCTGAGCCATCTCTCCATCTATCTCTTTGTTCTTTTTTTAACAATAGATTTATTTATTTGTTTTTATTTTATATGTATGGTGTTTTGTTTCTTTGTATGTCTATGCATCTGCATGCACACCTGCTGCCTGCAGAGGCGAGAAGAGGGTATCAGCTCTCCTGGAACTGGAATTATGGGAAGGTTGTGAGCTGCCATGTGGATGTTGGGCATTGAACCTGAGTTCTCTGGAAAATCAGTGCTTTTAACTATTGAGCCATCTCTCCATCTCCTTTTTGCTGTGGTTCCTCTTGATTTTTGCTTTTGAAAGCGGGACACACTGCCCTGTGCAGGCTGGTCTAGATACTGTGATTCCCCTGTCTCAGCCTGGAGGCAAGTGCTGGAGTTACAGGTGTGGACTAACACACCAGCTTCTCTGTGCATGTAAACATGTCTTGAATCGTTATGATCAGGACCTAGATGCACATGGAGTGAGATAACAGTTGAAGGGATAAGTCAGAGTATGAACGCCACACGCTGGAAAAGCAAGGAGAGTAGAGGGGACACAGAAGGGCTTGTGGGTTGGTAAGAGTTTGTAGAGGGGAGAATGCCAGCCAAGGTTGAGAGGGTGGTTTGGATAAGGAGTAGACACCCTCATGCCCATGAGAGACGTCCAGAGACCCTTTGTGATTTCTGAGCAAAGCAAGTAATACGAGGTTCAACCACTCTTTAGAAGGGCAATCCAGGTCTCTCTTGAAGATGGACACAGAGATCTTTACAAGCTAGTTATTCAGATTTGGGTCACTTCCAATGCTCAGACTGTTGCCATAGCGAAGCTAGGGGGCTTTCCAGTGAAAACTACTCAGTCTTGTTCATATTTCAGGGATAGAAAAAAGAAGTTGCATTTGTAATGCTTTGGTTTTCAGTGCACATTCAATGTTGACTTTCTCCTAAATGTTGCAGAGAGTCATTTGTATGTTCAGATTGTTCTTAAGCTGGTACTTTGGTACAGGGACATGAAAAGACTTGGGTGGCAGGGTGCGGGGGTAGATAAAGATGTGTTCAAGTTTAAGAGTGGGGAAGGATAGGCCGCCTTTGTTAGGAAAAGAACTGGAACCTGAAACAAATCTGTTGTCTTTGTACACAGTGGTTGTAATATCTTTTATATACCGCATGCAAATATGTATTTAACTCAGCAAGAGAGCCTGCTGTAAAACACAGAGCTCAGGGTACAGCAGGTTAAAGCAGGGGTCAGGAGTTGAGTTCAATTCTTAAGGTCACCAACTTAAAATCAATTACAATAACGCAGAGTAGGGAACAAAGATCCCTTTCACAGAGTGGTAGAGTTGTTAGGTCAGGACCAAATACCCATCTTGGTGGGTACGAAGCAAACTCCCAGTTGACTGTTAGACATAATAGCAAACCCAGCACGTGTGTGAGCGAATTCATTCCTGTTGTGTGGGTGGGGTGCAGTGGGGAAGTGCATGCTTTCTTCAGCTTCAAAAATGTCTTAGATCCACAACAGCATCAATCCTGCACAGCTCCGTTGAAAATTATCCAGTGAAGCCTCTCGGTAGCAAAGCAGTCTATCTGTCTGTCCTCACCTTCCAGGAAAAAAGATGTCTATTTCCTCACATGTTAAGCTCTGCTTATGTTACAGGCTACTCTTTCCTCCCCGATTCCCTGATGCACTAAACCTTTTGGTTTATGTAAGATTCTGATATATTCTGAATGTTTTATTGACTGAACAGGCCAACCAAAAACATATTGTAATAAGAAATGTCTTTTAACATCCACACTGCTTTTCTCTAAAATCCTGTATTACTTTTTAGGCATGTACGTGCCTCTTATTGAATACAATTTTTAATTATAGCAAAACAGACATCCAACTGACATCCTAGCACACACTTGTATGCCTTACACACTCAGTTGTAAAAAGGCCAAGACACACTCTGAGAAAAAGACCAGGTTGCCCCAGCAATCACCTGTTAAGATGTGTGAATGCATCAGAGAAGAACCAGGAAGCCGCACCAGGCAGAGGGGATTTCTCTTCTTGGAAACGGGGAGAAAAGAATACAATTTGGCACTTTCTCAGCGTGGCAGCTGTGCCTGTCTCCACAAGAAAACGCCATCAAGCAATTTGCGAATTCTTGTTATATAATTACTCTTCACTTAAGGTGACTATTGTGTTCTGTCCCTCATTATGAATATCTTGTGGTCTGATTTTTGGCACATTTAATCCTGTTCAAAACCAAATTAAACTCCTAAAGCATATGTTACTGTAAAGCTTGAGTCACAAGCCTTCCGTGATATTTTGCAGAAGGTCATCTGGAAAATAAAAACCCAGAGCAAAGCTAAATCCTCTATATGCCCATAGTGTGTCAGCGGCTGGACTGACTTATGGTCCATCATTACACAAGTGCCGTGTGAGGATGGGTGTCGTTTTGAGGGACTGCAAGGATGGCATCACCCATAGCCTCACCTCTTACCAGATTTGGCTAGATGGAGGACTTCGTGCTTGCCTAGAAAGTCAGACAATATCATCTTTGGTTAACCCCACACTGTACAAGCTGTATGCTCCTGGGTGATGGTAGAAGTGGGAGTTATTTGTGAAATGGGCTCTCTGGTGGCTCTTTCTCATTTGGGGTACATTTGTGGAATAGGCGAGACCGTGTGAAGGTTTGGCTATGCCACAGTGAACTAATTTCAAAGATTTGACCAGAATCTGTTAAAAAAAAAAGGCACCTTTTTTTTTCCCAAACATGAATACTTCATCTTAATGTCTGAACAAAATATTTTCCCTTACATAGTCATTTTTTACCCATTCCCCTTTTTCATGAAGTCTGTGTTATATCTAGGAGTCTTAATGAGCTGTCTAATTCTTTCAACAAAGTAGACTGTTCATCGCCATCTCTGTGGCAACAGTGTCATGGTGCCCCTTCTGCAAAATATCATGGAAGGCCCCATAGTACTAGATACTAGCTGTGTTCATCTCTCCTGGAGAGACCACGCACTCACAGCTTTTTTCATGCTGCTGTGGAGTCAGGATTATGCAAGAATTATCTAATTCTCTTACATTTTATAGACACCATTAAGTGACCTTTGTTATTTCCCATTAGTATTTGAATATTTGGTTTTAATCTTTGGGCATGATTGCATTTTCCTCCTAATGTTCAAGTAATTTATTTCTGAAACACGATATTAATGATAATATTTACACATACTCACACCACTACGAGTTTTACTTACCATGTTTATCATCTGACACCTACTCCAAAGACTGTGATCCAATGGGTTAACATGTATAAAATGTTTGTTGAAGCTTGGGGATTTTATAAATGGGTGCTTTTGTTAGTTTATCCTAAAGGTCATTGAGCTGGCAGAGGAGGAAGAGACAAATGTAGCCTATTAGACTTTTGAGTTTAGTCTGTTTTTTCCACAAACAACATGTGTATCCTGTGTCAAGGAAAGCCAAGTCAACTCTAGTCCCAAACCTACTTTCTGAGATGTGGTCTCATGTTGTTTGGGCTGGTTTTGAACTAACAATGTAGTGAAGGATGATCTTCTCCAATTTCTGATTCTTTTGTCTCCACTTCCCAAGTGCTGGGACTACAGGCTTCTGTAGCTAGAGTTTTCCTGCCTTGCCCACAGTCAGGACAAATCTTTGTCACCCGCCAGTCCCACAGCCGCTCAGACCCAACCAAGTAAACACAGAGACTTATATTGGTTACAAACTGTATGGCCATGGCAGGCTTCTTGCTAACTGTTCTTATAGCTTAAATTAATCCATTTCTATAAATCTATACCTTGCCACGTGGCTCATGGCTTACCGGCATCTTTTCATGCTGCTTGTCCTGGAGGTGGCTGGCAGTGTCTCCTTCTGCCTTCCTGTTCTTTCTTTTCACCTCTCTGTTAGTCCTGCCTATACTTCCTGCCTAGCCACGGGCCAATCAGTGTTTTATTTATTGACCAATCAGAGCAACTTGACATACAGACCATCACACAGCACAGCCAAGTGCAGACCATCTCAGACACCTGCACTCAGGCCTGTGGTCCTAATCATCCTCTATGCGGACCTGCTAGGTAAAGCCACGAGGAACCCGAGAACAGGCTCCCACAGGACATACAGAACTTCCCACAGCAGGCTTCCACCTTCCTCCTGTCGTATGCTGGGTCTAACATAATCTTCCTGCATGCTTATGTTACATGCTAGGTAAGCCCTCTCTCTACCAACTGAGCTACATCCTCATCCAAAGTTCTTTTTGGTGGGGGGGGGGATTTGTCTCTCTGAAAAGTTATTACAATTTATCAGACAACCACATCCCTGTATTTGCATGGCAGAACCATTATTCATTCATTATTGTTTGGCTGAATTAGAATATACTTAGCATTCAAATTAGTAAAATTAAATCAAAATGGTCTCGGTGTTAAGTGTGTTTCTCACTTTGATTCTGAATGATAAGATTTTACTTCTGCTCACTCAAAGGTTAAAAATTTGGACTTAGTTAAAATGTTAGAATGTGTGCTTTATCTTGGAGTGTCAGATGGTGTTCTGTTGCCGTGGTAACAAGTCCAGATGTGACATACACCTGAGTGTAAGTATAGTCTGCTTAATTATGCTCAACAAACTCAGCACAGTAATTAATGTTTGTTGCATTGGCCTCCCAGTCAGTGAACAGCAGGGACTATATCAAGTTTTTATGAATTGTATTTAGAGTAGAAGTGGGATACAGAATGACAGCATTGTGTTCCTAAGTCTGTCTGTCTTTCTCTCTTTGTGTGTGTGTGTGTGTGTGTGTGTGTGTGTGTGTGTGTGTGTGTGTGTGTGGTGTATGTGTGTACTTGTCATAGCTTGTTTAGGCTGCTATAATAAAATTACTGGACTGGGTAATGTATAAACAATAGAACTTAATTGCTCACAGTCCTGGATGTTTTGAAGGTCAAGGTCAAGGCACTTGATGACTCAATATTCTCCGAATATGATACTTCATTGCTGTGTCCTGTGATAGACAGGCAACAATTTCCCCTTAGGACTTTTTATGAGGTCTTTAATCACATTTGTGAGGTGTTGTTTTTTCTCTTTACTCTTTGAGGGCTTCCAAATAATTACACATGGAGACTTATTTCTTACAAATGTCTGGCCTTGGCTTGGCTTGTTTCTAGCCAGCTTTTCTTAACTTTAAGTTATCCCATCTACCTTTTGCCTCTGGGCTTTCCCCTTTTTTCTGTACATCTTACTTTCACTCCGACTCCACCCAGCTAAGTGCCTGGCTGGCAGGTGCCTGGCGTCTTCTCCTCCTCGCTCTCTTACTCTTCTCCCTCCCAGATTTTTCCTTCTCTTGGCTGTCAGCCCTGCCTATCTTTTCTCCTACCTCGCTATTGGCCATCTGCTCTAAGCAAAAGTAACACACCTTAAAATAATATTACCCAACAGTGAGGTCAGTTCATCTTCTGAAGGTCCCAACTTTTGATACCAACCCTTTTGTACTATGAATTTCAATGCACAAATTTAAGGACAGAAGCACTCAGACTCTGGCAATGACTGTCCATATCAATTTTTACTTTTGGTTACTAATTTTGTATTTTTTTTTAATATTTAGTGATATCATATGGAGCAAAGGGGACTGTTGTGGGAAGAATAAATTGCTATAGTTTAGCATAATAAAGAGGGTACTAAGTCCTTTTGTTTATTACTTATCTTAAAGGTTTTGCACATTAAGAAGACTAAACAGGGACCTGAAGGAAGACTGGGTGGTTAAGAATAGGTATTACTCTTGCAGAGGATCCAAGTCTGTTTCCCAGCACTCATGTTAAGTTGTTTACAACTGCCTAAAACTCCAGCTTCAGGGTGATTGATGCCTCTGCCCTCTGGGCACGTGGGCATACTCTCCCACAGACACAGACATACTGACCGAGACACACACACACACACACACACACACACACACACACACACACACAAATAGCGAAATATTTTAGCATTAAACATACCCCTATTAGTATAATGTTATTAACAAAAGACACAGATGGTTGTTTTACCTATGTGGCAAATGAGCTAACTATGTAAAATAAAGATGGCAAAGGAATCTGTGGCTGTGCTGTGTGCTTTCATATGGATGGGAGAAGGGAAACAACTCAAATATGGTCTTTGTTGTCTTAAAGGTAGTTAAATCCCATTGTCGAAGTTATTGGACTGGGCTTGGGTGCTTTGGGTACAGAACTTGGTCTGAATCTCCCCTGTTTAAGAGCTGAGTGTTCTTGGCCCTGTCAATTTATCTAGTCATGTAGCCATCCATCAGTTTTCTTTTATGACTTGAGACCACAGTTCCTTTTCTATAGGGTGGTTGAGATGAGCGCAGTAACTATTGACCCTGCTTATTCCTCCCTCTTACTTGGCCTTCAAGAATATGGATGTACATAAATGTACAGTCTTCTACTCTGCACCCACTTTTCTCATCAGGAAGGGCAGAGGCTCATGGAATTCAACACTAGGCAAGACGTGTTCTCTAAGTTGTTTCCTGTTTCCACCATGTTCTTGCTGGCACCAGGTTACAGTCTTAAGTGTCCCTCTAGCAACCCTTTTCAAAGCAGTGGCTACAAAAAAGAAGGTACATGCTGTATCACTTCCCCATCCACTCTTGAACTCGCTTGTGGCAATGAAAATCATGGCATGCAGCCTGATGCTCTTTCATGTGAAACTTGGAAGGATTTCCAGGCAGTGGCTCCTTGTTGACTTCAGCAGATGTTCAAGTCAAAGATGACTCAACCGTCTGACCTACACTGGAAAAGTCAATTTCATAAAACCACACGAATCTTCAGAGATGAGGGCACACACTAATCTTCTTTTCACATGAATAGGGTGCTTGAGCAAATTACTCGAGTTATGAAATTGGCTTCAGAGCTACAGTCAAAATTTGAGACACTTGACTTCAACATTGAATCATGTTAGTTCTGTTTTCAATGTTTGCTTATGAGATTGTGTCTTCAGAAATGGATGGCCCTAGGAAATAGCAAGTTTGAAGTTTTTGTGCGAGTCCTAACTACAGATTGGATACAGTGAGGTGGCAATGTGATCAGGAGGTCAAACATCAGCTGGGATGCTGAATTACATGATCTGGAAGATTCCTTTTGGGCCCTAGACCCTTAGGCTCATTTTCATTATATCACTTAACAATACCATTTTCTAAACATGAAATATCTTAGGAAGTAAGTGGCCAGGCCTGGGACTCCTTTGTAATCAGACATTTAAGGTTTTAAGTAACATCAGTTTAACTAACTTATGTTTGGTTTCCATGAAACACATTTAGAACTCTGGTTATATTCCTAAGTGCTTAATATAAGGTGAAAATTATGAAATTTAGAGAAGAACCATAAATATTTAAGATTTTTTTTAAGTTAAAAGAGCTGATAAATGCATGGCCAGACCCTAAGATTACTTTCTGATAAAGGAAAAAAAAATCTCTTATTCATGCATACCTCTCTCTTTAAAAGCATCTATGGGAAGCTGAACATTGAAATTAATTCCTGAATATGAGATTTCAGAGGCACGCATCTGTCCATTTTGAGCACAATGAATGTTAAATAGATGTGTGTGTGTGTGTGTGTGTGTGTGTGTGTGTGTGATGGGTATGGATGTGATGTTCTCATTGAGCCTTGAAAGCCACAGTGAGCTTCTCTTGTGTCCCATCTCCCCCTTGCAAGGCTCTAAATCTAACTTCTGCCCATACTATTGTTCAGAAAGAGTGGCCATATTGTGCTGATTGCTATTAAATTAAAGCAGAAAGGGAGCGACACAAACGTGGAAACCCATCTTGCCAGCAGGGATACCACAATCTTTTATTTTGCATTTTGGGAGGGTCAGAAAGTCATGACAGGCATCTGACCCCTGATAACCTCTTTGATGCTTCTGTGTGCAGGGTTTTTTTTTTTTTTTGGGGGGGGGTGAACTTAATTAAATACAATTGAATTTCTCTGCTAACATGACCAGTGAAAGGACGCCTTTGAGACGGCTGTGTGTTTGCTGGTGAGGAACAAACAAAGATGCTTCTTTTGTTCCTCAAAGAAAAGTTAGCATATGTTAGTTAAGGATTTGTGATTTCTTTTGACGAGCCTGGCTGGTTCCTGGAAATTCAATGATTCTTCTGAAATGGTAACCACATGATGAGACAGAATGCGTGGTCCACAAAACCCCCAGTCTCCCAGCGTCCTGCTAAGGCTCTTTTTTTTTTTTTTTTTTGGTAAGCTTGTTGTATCTAGCCACTGATCATCACTGACTTACAATGGACTTGCTGGTGTTTGGCTGCACATAACATATTTGTCCATTTCTTGGATTTTTTTCTAGCAGCCAAAGGAAGGGATATTTGTAGAGGCATGTTAGTGTTGTTTGATAGAAAACTACTTAAACAGATGTTAACGAAGAATATCCAGTTGTTACTTCTGCTTAGTTGACCGTGGGTGTCCAAAGTTGAATAAACATCCTGTCTCCTGCTAATGCTTTAATAATAATAAAAAAGCAACAGTTATAAAAACATCATTTAAATCGAGTTTCTATTGTTTTTCTTGAGCTTCTGGAATCAGTGGCTGACAATTAACAATTGAGGAATGAATTTATAATTAAGATGCACACAAAGAGTAAGTGATTTTGTTCAACTGGGAGCCTGTGTGTTTATCTAGAGGGAATAAGATTTACTTCTTAGACTCAGAATCTTTTAACCTAGATGGTTTTGTCTTCCTTGAAGAGAGGATTAGAACTGGGGACTGGCACTTCTGAATTTAAAGTTGACTATTGTATGTATTAAGCCTCCTTCCTCACCTCCACACCCCCTTTCTCTGTTTTTAAGCTTTCCTAGACCTCTGTAATTATTTAGAGAGATAAAGTCAACACTTGACCCCATCGCCCTGCCCGGCTTCTGTCTTATCTCTTGTTCTCCATTCACAGTGGGACTCCTAAAAGTAGTGTAGACTACACACAGCCCACGTTTCCACTTCCCCAGCATCCTGCAATGTAATTGTGATGCTCACCCTTGTACCACATTCCACAGGTAAAGCAGGGACAGTCAGCTGCTGTGGGAGGTTGGAAGGTTTAGCTCTTCATAATGACATTTACTCACCAAACCAAGGATTGTCAGAGGGCCCTGTCTGCCAAGAGAGGGCGCCATGTTTTTCCAGTTTTGAAGTTCACGTGGAGCTCCACCAGGCTAACTACCTTTGTCAATGCTTCCCTTGGCTCAGTCTCTGCCTGTCTAGTTTGAAGTGTACTTTCCAAAGTTGAGGTCTTTCAAAGGTAAAGATACTTTGAAGAATCACTGAGAATAAAATTATGGTTATTTAAAAGGTCTGAAACTTTGTTGCTGAGAGGAGTTTGCCAAAGACTGATAAAATATTAGATCGCCATGTGACTGGAGTCAATTATTTTTCTGTGTAGTCAAATATTCGAAGTACTAGCTGAAGAAAGGAAAAAAATAGAGTGGAATGTTTGTACAGAAATGCAATACTGGTCTCTTCTCTTCTCACCGGCTGCCCCATGCTTCTCCATCTAGATCTTCTGAAATACTTAGGCAAGACGCCATGAGAAGGACACAGGTCTTGCACCAGGCAGACTCATCTTGGGATCCCAGCTGCTCAGTAATGGGATTGCCTTGGGATATAGTGAAATTCTTTGGGTTTCAGGTTTCTCATCTCCCAAATAAATCTTGATAAAAATAGAAGGCAACCAGCAGTACCTTGGTTAAGGGAGCTGCTGCAGGGACAAGGGCTATTATTGTCCCTATTGGCAGCTACCTCATGGTCAGAATGTTCTCCCGTCAAGACTTCTCTGTCCCTCTTCTCTGACGTCACCATTTTACCCCCTTTTTTTGCCACTAAATCTATTTTTGCTTCTACTTCTGAATTTGGCTGAAAGACATTTGGCTCTTTTGTTTTTTTGTTTTGGTTTTTCGAGACAGGGTTTCTCTGCATAGTTTTGGTTCCTGTCCTGGAACTCGCTCTGTAGCCCAGGCTGGCCTCGAACTCACAGAGATCCACCTGGCTCTGTCTCCCGAGTGCTGGGGTTAAAGGTGTGCACCACCACTGCCCGGTGACACTTGGCTCTTGAAGGACATGTCCTTTAAGAAGTGGCCCCGATACGATTTCGTGTTTCTGCCTTGTCTGGTGGAGGCATATCTCTGGCACTCTATCCTGTCAGGGCCTTTGTTCCTCTGGGCTTCCTGGGGAGGACCATAGAGATTGTGCGCCATTTTGTTTTGCTCCTTTGGGGCTGAACACACTGCAGTGTGGATCAATAATTATCCTGGTTGCAATAACCAGACAAGTGGACACACATGCGTTGGGCATAGCTGTGACAACTGGAAAGTCCACTACATGGTGGCCAGACCATGTCTTCATTTTTCTTATTAATGGACACCGCTCAATTCCTGGTTCATTATGCTTTGGAGGACTCTCATTGGAGAGGAATCCATTTTCAAGGTTTCAGTTATCTGTGGTCTTAATCTCTTTATTTTATTTGTAATTTTTGAAATGAACATTGTTAAATAGCCCCGGCTGATCTCTTCGTGGCTACCTATGCAGAACAGATTATTCTTAGCAATCCTCCTGCCTCAGCCTCCAAAGTGTTGGGATTATAAGGCATATTCTACCATTCCTGGTCTCTTATATCCTCTTTAAGACAATACATACTGTAAGGCTCAGAGGTTCAGTGACATGTTATAAGGGAACCATGTAATCAGGAAGCTTGCTATAAAAGCCTGATCTTGAGTCCACACTAGACCCCCTGAGCTAGCCGGCACATCTTAACCAGTGAGCCCCAGGTGACCTGACTGTACATTAAACGGTAAGAATTGTCCGTAATAACAGCTACTTCAATATCGGATTTCCTGAATTTTCTGACACACGAACTGTCTTTGACTGTAAAGACTCAGGAAAAGCTCCTGGGACTACTGCAAAGGAATGGAGTGATGTATTAGTACACTGCTGGAGTGTGGTTTACGTCAGGAAGCAATTTGCTGACCAAGGAAACTTCAAATGAAACACCCCGTTCGGTTAACTAAGTAGGCAATCTGATCTATAAAAGGAGCTTCAATTAAGTGAGTTCATTAATGCGTTTTGAGAATAATATCTTGATCCTATGCCTAGAAACAAATGATTTTTCTCTTATAATCAAACTATACCTTTTAGAAGAAATAGCACTCACTGTGGCAAGCGTATCTTCCTATTTGGTGCAGTTCAGTGACTTAACCCGAGATTTCAAAAGCCATCTCCTGGTTTCCACTTTCCGTTCCAATCCTAGGGGCAAAGCAAGTATTTGCTTTTAGCGTTGTTGACAGCCAAGCACTTCGCAAATGTTTCCACAAGGCCAGCTGCCCTTTGTGGAGCCTCCTGGGAACTTTCTTTTGGTTACTAACCCTCAAGTACATGCGAACCTTTATTTGTGAAGGTATTTGTCACATCCCATCTTTAAAGGAGGGTGATCCAGACATTGACTCAAGCTTGAAAATCTTTGTGTTTTTAGTCCACTCTCTGGGTTCCTCTGAAGATTTTCTCCTGTAGCCTAACCATCTTATTGCTACCCTAGGAGGGAATGCACACACACACACACACACACACACACACACACACATGCACACACACCATACACACACACACACACACACACACACACATACACATTCTTTCTCTCTCACACACGTACACACTCACATACACATTTGCATACACATGCACACATTCACATACTCTCATACACACAATAACACAGTCACACACAACACACATTCACACACACAGATTCACATAACACACTCACACACATCCATACAAACTTTTACACACATTCACACACACACACACACACACACACACACACACACACACACACACACCCCTCTATTTTTCCTATTTCTCCACTAAATTTTAGAGGACTGGAAATTTCGAAAACAGTGATTTCCCATCTGAAAGCGCCATCACTGAAGCTTTGTATGTGGCTATGCAGAGACACTTTGATGATAAATTTTGCATGGAATTTTGTGCTTGCATCCTTCGCTTTAACCGGTCCAGCCATCTTTCCCTGGATTCTTTTCTTAAGGCCACCACAGTGCTCTATTCACTTTTGAAAGTTGTTGACTGTGTTTAATGACTGGAACTTTGAGCCACATACTACGTTGAATAAAGGCCCCATTCAGGTGTCATCTGAAGATCAAAACTGTCAGTGGTAAAAACCTGTTAATTCAATAGAGTGGCCGTCTGAGCTCCCCCCAGCAGGTTTGGTTTTTACTGTTCGTGCAGGGAATGCATCATATATGTCTGTGCGTGCATGTGAATGGAGCAAAACCTGTATCCCGCAGTGTGTGACACTTAGTTTCACAATATTGTGTCACAATGTTTTTTTATTTTAAATCTAAATTAAATGGGTGGATCTGTCCTTATTTTTGGTAACCTGACTCTTCTCTAAGATATGGGCTATGACTTCATTTCTTCTCATCAGACCCACGCCTTCTGCTCGTCACTTATGGCATATTTTTGCCTTCTCTTTCATCTTCAGAGAAACATGGGCTATTATTGTTATTATTATTATTATTATTATTATTATTATTATTATTATTATTTATGAGTATTTTGGAGCAAAGCACCCTTGCTTTATGTGGCGACTCTTGTGGCTTTCTAAATGCACTTGATTTAGCTTTCAATGTGTAATTACTTCCAAACAAGTTAATTGCTTTATAAGTGTCCAGAATTCCCTGGTTACATTTGCTTGCATTTACCAACCTTCATCACACATCAACTGCTCAACGTCAACACAAATGATTGTTAATGAATGCCTAATGCCGTATTCATTAGGAAATCAGGTTAATGACCGACAGCGACTATCCCAGCAATTTTATTTCTTCAAGCCCCTCCCCCACTGGCTTGTGGATTACAATAGCCGGTTAGTTTGAAAATAAATTCTACCTGCATTTGAAGGTTCAAGGAGAGGCTTTCCCAGAGAGCTGATAGATAATCCTACTCTCTGTTGCTTCTTTTCTCTGGTAAATACCTCCCAAGTCATTAGTTTGTGGATATCAGATACATTCAGTCATTTGTATATCAGCTACACCTTAACAAAATGTTCTACTTTTCCTTCTAAAGGAACAGAATGTACTGTTGGCCGTGGTGGAGCCTGTTTGGAAAGTACCCATTGCAGGACTGCTGTGCACACGTGGGGATACTGTGTTCCCATCCCGGGCACTCTGAATGATGCTCCTCAGGTGTGCCGCAACACAAGCATAGCTTGGACAGTGGTACCGAGGAATCTCTGTTCAAATCAATGTCAGAGCAGTGTGCAAAGGGTCCTGTCCACCTTAGGTAAAGGCTACCTAGTTGGGACACCCCAGATGCATGGAAATGCATGGTTGGAGTGAATGCAGGGGTTTCACTGATGAGGGGGCCTGAGATGCATGTTGGGCATGAGCCTGACTTCCCCTGGTGGTCCTTCCGTCCTGCATGGATGAGGTGGTTTCCAGGTTTTCCAAACAGACTTCTGGGGTTTGAAGGCTGCATATGCTCCTAGTAACTCACCAGAGAGTTGAGTATTTAGAGGCGTCTAGGCTGGTAAAGCTGCATTAGCTCCTCACTATGTTGGGCGATCTGAAGTAACTTCTTCTCCGAGCATGCAAATGGTGGTAGTTTAGGATTCCTTCCTGCTTCTCACCTGTGTTTTCTAGTACTGTTTGTTGTATGTTTGTCATGTACAGAAATGACACCAGGGTTACCATGTAAAAGATGTGTTTGCTTGACTTCATCGGCTCACACCTGTGCCTGTATTTATGGTATATTTATAATCACTTTCAGGGCTCTTGGAAATCTTTGTACTCACTGGTATATTTCCTCTAGATTCCAGGAGTTTTATTCTTTTCCTGCCCTCATAAACCTAACCTTTGATTTCTCATGTCATTCAGTCTTGCTTTGGATTTTAGGAAGACCATTATTTCTTCTTGATTTTTGTTGAGTAGGAAGACGTCTGTTTCCCAAGTCCACACCATCTACCACCTTTGAATCTGCATACATTTGTCTGTCTTTCTCCTCCACAACATTCAGCTTTACTGCTTTTCCCTGCATGAGTCTTTGTAACTAGCCCTGTTTTAAATCCTGGTCATCCAGGGCTGAAGAAATGCTCCACAGTTAAAAGAATTTGCTGATCTTGCTGAGGATCCAGGTTCAATTCCTAACAGCTACATCAGACAGCTAGCAATCAACCATTTCTCCAGTTCCAGGAAATCACACACCCTCTTCTGGTTGCCTTGGACACTTTCATACACATGGTAAATGTACATACACTCAGGTACATACAACTATACATAAAATTAATCAACCAATAAAATGTTTAAATCCTTGCCACCTTGATGAAAAGTAGAAGGGCTACTGTTTTTCAGTTGCATGCCTGTATCCTGGCCTTGGGCATGTTGGGGTATGCTCTTCAAGGTACCAGGATTGAGTTTAGCAAATGCTGGGTCAAGGGCTCTGAACACTGTGACTAACTAAATGAAAAACATCAAATTGAAAACAAGAGGTTAGAAAACCAATCCTGATATCATCTTATTAAAGTTTGACATTTTTCTGGAAAATGTCAAGGTTCTCTCCCATCATGAGGTCCTCAGGTTACCTTCTCTGGCCGCCCTGAGCAATCATATTATATGCATTGCACATTTGTTTCAAGCAAGTTTTTCCCATGTTAATTCTGCATAACATACAGTTCCAAATTAATGACTTCCACTAAGTAGTGTTCATTTCTTGTTAATGTTCTTGGGTATGTGGGTTAGCTTTGCATATATCAGTCGAGGATGACTCAAGATGATGGGACGGGACATATGCCAAAAGCGTATGGCAAAGGGTGTACCAGTTTAATTCTGTTTCATCTTAATTGAAGTTTAAAGAAACTTCAAGAGTCATTTTCTCCCTTTATAATACACCAGCATCAACATTTGAAATTCATTCATGAAGTTTCTTTAAACTTCCTACATGTGGCTTCATCTGGACTCTGAAAAGTGGCAACTGCATTTGGAATTTGCCACAGTTCCCATGGTAACTGGGCCAGTGTTCTGGGTATTATCAGGTACTCACCGTATGAACGGCCATTCTTTGGATAAATGAGCTTCTGAGCTGCCTAAAACTCATCTCTCAGTGACAAAACGAGACTGAAGTGACGCCAGATGCCTTGTTCCCTCTCTTCCAGAAGTCCCTCTGCTATCTTCCCATTGTGAGCAATGTGACCCTGTGGGAGAGAGGCGCATCTCAGACAAACGTGAGTAAACAGAATCCTGTTGCCTAGGACCACATCTGTACTGTCCTCTCTCGGTGTTCTGTAGCTTGTCACTCGGCATCTATTCCTTCATACTTATTTCAGAAATTACAACTGTAAATTATTTGTGTTTAAGTAAGGATGTTAAAAGATATTTCCTACAGAACCTTGAGTCTGTGTCTGAGAATCATGTGAGCTCTTTCTTCTTTGAGCACATAGATATATGTGTACCAAGGAAAGCCTCATCTGATTATGAAGACTAGAAACATGGACTAGATGCTTTTTTCAGTGCCTATATGTGTCACAATTTAGGGGGTCTAGCATGATGATTTTGTCTTACAGTAGTCAATACAAGGAATGACTGGTTTGATACAGAAAACATCAAAACACTGAAAAATTTCAACACTCTGTGTGACCTCTTAGCATGCTGCTTTTATTCCTTGGTTGCTAATGGCCCATTCATGGAAGGCCAAAGTGAATGCCTATCTCTACAATGAGTGCCTCTCTCAGTGACTGTGGTGTGTACACAGAGATGGTCGCCTTGGCTAGCAGGCCAATCCCACTGTCGCGGAGCCATGGTAGCTTCTCAGATTTAGCCATACCTGAGCTTTGTTTAAAAAAGCGGGACTGGGAAAAGGAGGAGACTTTTGTCCTGAAATACACATTGTAAGAGCTCTGTATGTCTCCATGTCCTTCCTATTTGCCTTGAGGGCAATTGCAATGTCATCTAAAGAGGACCCGGCCCCAGAGTCCAGAGACACTGATGCCCTCACTAGAGCTCAGGTAGATGAAGAGGGTTTGGGGGTGATTCTAAGATAGTTTTACCTTCTAGTTTGCCCTTTCCAAAAATTTGGTAGTTTCAGGCTAGCCAGGGCTACATGGTGACACCCTGTCTCAAGCAAACAAACAAACAAATAAACACACCCAAGAACAACAACCAACGAATGGGACAAAGAAAAATTTGGAAAGAAGAAAGCCCAAATCCAACAACAACAACAAAAGCTCCATCACAGTTTGTGAGTGGGTTTGCCCTGAGTTGGTGCTTACTCAAAAGTAGGATGCAGCGACCAGAAATAGAATTCTAGTAGCAACCAGAGGTGTAAACTCATGTTCTAAGATTAAAAACGAGGCCAGCGTGGAGAAGATGAAAACATGGCCTACTTAAAACACACAAACAAAGCCATGACCTGATTTTATGCCGACTCTTTCTGTGCTGGAGCAGAGAGCTGAGTCTAAATAAGGCATCTTCAGCTTTCTGTGTCAGTGGTTGTTTTTCCATTCGGACTTGAAGTCATTGGCCGCCTAAGAATCTATTCAGCTAATGGAGTCTGTGACTCACAGCAGGGTTTTGTAGGAAAGGGAAAGGACGTTAACAGAATCCCCTTATTGAGGCCATTCCATTAGTGTGCCTAGACCCTCAGAAAGCATAACTTCCTAAAGGAAGGTCCCAAATCCCTCTTGGAGAGATGTGTTCCACGTGGCATCATGCATTGCCTACACTGATACAGTGACATAAAGCTTGCTCGCAGCTGACTCCTGGACACCCCTCTTTTTGCTGGATTTCAGCAAGGAGTGGTGGGTGCGCCATGAAGTCCTGTCTGAGCCCTGGGTCTTGGCGTCTCCTGGGTGCTCAATTGGATGGGCCACTTCCTTCCTTTTGTTCTTTCTTCTTCCCTCTCTGTTTGTGTGCTTTGGGGGAATCCCCGAGATGGCATTAAACATTTTAAGATGTTTCTCTTTAAAACACTTCTATGTTGTCATAGGTTATAGCTACACTATATGCTAACTATTGTATACTTCATTTCCTATTATATATCTTATTTAGGGTGTTCTGTATTGTATGTCAAATACTGTATAGCACATAGCATATATTAAAGAACATATATCATATGTGGGGCACTATCATAGATTACACACCCTCTATCTGACCAGCATCTGAATATAGGTATTGAAGGATCATGCTTTTTATATTGTGTTCATTGAATACTAAAAAAAGGTCAGATGGCTGTTATAAAAACAGCAGTAGAGAAAAAGAAAAAAAAATGCCTTTTAGGAAATCCGTGTCCAAAGTCAGGAAAGAAATTTTAACATGATAAGCAAAAAATTAGAACATTTTTTAATTAAAATTCAAAATTTCCTGTTGCTTCCCAAAGAGTCTGTCAAGAGTGTGCCATGGTCAGTTCACTGTGAATGAGTTTTATTAAAATGTCCAATGCCAGAAATTGCTATGGAGAGAAAGAGAGAAATATGTAGCTCATATGAAGCGAGCAATACTTAAAAAAGGAAACAAATTATAGATCATTATAATTTATAAAATACATTAAATGGAGTGCTAGCAAGTTTAAATCAGCAGTCTATAAAATAAAATGCATCATGACTAATTAAGATTAATTCTAATGATACACCATAGTTTAATATAAAAGAGAAATTTATAAGATACATATTAGTAAACCAAATGAACAAAAACATTCCCATTACCATGGTCATTTATTTCAACATTAATTCATGGGAGGAAAACTTTAGAAAATTGGGAATAGATGGGAACTTTTTTATTTAATTTTTTTTGTACAATGTATTTTGGTCATAATTTCCTCCTCCCTCAACTCCTCCCAGTTCATCCCTATGTCTCTACCCACACAGTAGTTCATGTTCTTTCTCTTAGAAAAACAAAACCAAAAAAGGAAAAAAGAAAAAAAAGGACAAAAAACCAATACAACTCCCCTCAAATGAAGAAATATACTCCCCTAACATACAAACCATCACCACCACCACCACCACCACCACCACCACCAACAACAACAACAACAATAACAACAATAACAACAGCTACTACTACCTCTATTACAATTGCAACACAAAAAGGCCACAGAGTCCATTTTGTGTTGGCCTATGACTTCTGGGCATGAAGCCTGATCTGGACTGTGGTTGATTTACCCAGTGACATCCCATTGGAGAGCATACCCCTTTCCCAACAGTCGTCAGTTGCAAATAGCTTCTTGGTTATGAATGGGACTTTGTGTCCACTTCCACTTCTGAGCTGGGATCTAGTCTGGCTGAATCTGTGCAAGGCCTTGAACATGCTGTCACAGTCTCTTTGAGTTCATATGTGTATCAGCCCTGTTGTGTCTGGAAGATGCTATTTCTTTGGAATCATCCACCACCTCTGGCTCTTACAAAGATGTACAGAAACAGGAACTTCACACACTGCAGAATCACTTTGGAGGACATTTAACAATTGAACACAATTGCAGATACAAACAGTTGTAAAACTCAATAGTCGTCACCAGCATATGAAATTAGAGTTGGTGAAGATACGCAAGAGCTGACTTTCTGAGGCCTGAGTCTTGTAATGAATGGGACACTAAAATGCCACTCATGCCCATCCACAGGGGAATGGCTGAATTCATTGTGGCATATTTAAACAATGGAATGTTGCATCTGGTGTCAAGTGGAAGCTACACGCAACATCAAAGATACCCTGAATGACTTAATGCAGAATGAATCAAGGAGAATCATGTGTGTGGTTTAATATGATAGCTGTGTCCGTGGAGGTGATACGTTTATACACTTTGATATTTTCTTCCTAGTTTAAAGCTATCTGAGACATGGGCAAAGCAAACAGATGGTGGTAAAAATACATTCTGGGTCAAAGATGGATTGAAGGACTTAGTGATGTTTCCAAAAACATAAAAACATCATAGTCTGCTTACAGGCACCAACAGGGTTCAGTTCCACTAACAATTAATTGTGAAGACTTTGTCAAGGCTCCAAAGGCCTGCACACAGGCTGGTCCTCACTCTTGGCCTTCATGATAATCTTTTCCTTCTTAGTCTGTTTTCTATTCAGCCTTCCAAGCACACTTCCTTCTCGGATCCTCCTTGTCCTGTCTACTTGAAATGAACATACCTGAAAAGTTTGATTGATGGTTTTCTCGGGTGTCAGCCCCACTTGTTGAGGACGAATAGACTTGGTCTATGGGACATCTGGGGTAAAATGCTCCTAAGCAACTCCATTGAAGATAATTCATCAGTTAGTGTGCATCAGAGGATTAGAATAATGGTATTTAAATCTTTATTGCAGATACCTTGCAGTGATTAAAAAAATGAGTGTTCATATTCAATCTGCTTATGTTTATGTATATATCACCCCACTTAGTATGACATTACAAGCTATATTGTAATGTGCTTATAAATTATACATATATCATAAACTACATATCTCACTGAATTTAAAATATGTAAATAAATGAATGAAAGCGGAAGTGGACATATTCCTTCATATCTATCCATGATGTTTTCATAATTTCTTTGGTGGTGCTGTGGGTCAAATCTAGGGCCTCATGCTCACTGGCCAGGCATCCTACCACTGATTTTATAGAAGTTTTGACTGAAAGGAGCGAGTGTGTGTGAAAAACTTAAACCAAATATGTATGAAAGTGCTGTAAGTATATCTGTTTTATATGCTAGTAGAAAATAAATACATTTGAAAAATGTTCTGTAATCTTAAGCAAAAGGAAACGCGGAGTTAGAGATGTGTCCTGTGGTTGCGAGCAGGCACTGCTCTTGCCAAGGCCATGGGTTCACTTCCCAGCACCCACATTTTAGCTCATACTGTCTCTAACCCCAGCTTCAGAGGATTCAATGCCCTCTTCGGGCTTCCACAGGCACTGCTTGCACACAGTGCACAGACATACATGTGGGCAAAACATACACACAAATGAATTTTCAAAAATGTTCTATGTGAGGGTCATCATTAATACTGAATGCAAAGTCATATTTCCACAGGTCTATTTTAGTAAACTCTAAATATAGTAGCAAATTTCTCGACAACCTGACGTCATCACCCCTTTACCCTGTCAAGTGGCCGATGGAGAAAAGCGTGTTGTACAGAAGCCCAGAAGAAAAGGGTTGACTTAGCAGTTATCCTCAACCGATTAATTCAACAAGTATTTGTTCAGTGTCTCTGTGTGCCAGACCATAAACTCCCTGAAGGCAGAGCCAAGCGCACCTCACTTACTGATGTATCCCAGGCTCCAGCAGGAAGCCTGGCTCACTTGGCATTTACTTACTGAGTGGGTGAGCTGGGCACTTTCCACAAGATGGAGATGCTCTGAAGAGCCCCTGGCCACTGCTTTTCTATCACCCGGCATCCTCGTTCCGGGAAAGACCTTGCTTTGATCTGGAAGCTCCCACATCCACACTGTAGCTTCAGCTTTCTCTTGCTCCCCAGCCTTGGCTCCCACACTGGATGGGACTTGCTCTGTCACAATTTGGAATCAGCCTTTGGTTGCTGGTCCTTCCTGGGGTCTGGCTATAGGAAGGGGGACTCTATCTGTACTTCCTAGGGAGCTGCTTCACTGCCCAGTACTTGCTTTCCTTTTCAATGCTGACTTTCCTGACAGCGTAACTGGAGCCATATTAGAAACTTGTTGCTTTCTGGAAAGTGTGTTTCCAAATGATGCTACATGTCACATGATAGCCCAATCTATGATCAGCATGAAATGCATATTTAGAATTGTGCGATATTCAAGACAGGTAGAGAAGCTGTGTGTTAGCAAGAGGAAGGTTCAGGTGGCACTCAGCAGTTCCATGCTGTTGGGACATGAGTTCTCCACAGCCGCTGTTCAAATGGACATTTGAAAATGAGCCGTGCTGTGGCGGTTCTGGGGACTGTAAGGAGTCAGGGAAATATAGGGCAGATCATGGGCTAGAAAGGAGAGCCATTTTCCCAGCAGGTATAAGAGAGTCAGATGTGGACAGCAAAGGCATTGAGGCATCTTTTATAAAAAAGTAATATTGAGAAGTGGGCAGTCTTCATCAGCTCATTCCATGTCTCCTCTGACTGGATTAACTCCTACTGTGGCTGAGGTGGCCAGAGGACACCTTTATATTTAGGTGCTAAAGAGTGGTCTCTGAAGGTGTTTAGAAATGTTGGGCTTTTCTAATACCTGATATGAACATCTTATAGAAAAAGGGAGACATATTCATTCACTTCGGTAAACCTGTTACTAATGAGTACAGGGGACATCTGGCAGATTGGTGTCATGAGGAAACAATGTGGGGACCGAGGGAGGTCCTGCTAGTGACTCCCTGATCTCTGTCTAGATGGTAGAGTATGGAGCTGCTGAAGAGGAATCACTGACATGGGGTTCAGGATAAATATCATTGCTTTTGGTTTCTGACAGATGCACATTAAAACTTAAATAGATTCATAAGTGTTTCATTCATACAGTGAGTAAGGTTTTATTAAGTAGTCAGTCTACCAGACATTGCAATAAACAAAACAGAGGATTCTAACTTCACGGAGCTTTTATTCCAGTATTGAAACTGAACAATAAACAGATAATTAAAATTGTAATAAGTGGTACAGGTGAAAAGCTGGATAAAAAAATAAGGCCATATATTACTATTGACCATTTATTAAATAGGGTTCCTATTTTGAACAAGGGGCTGTGGAAATAACTTAGTTGGTACATACAAGCTTAAAAACCCGAGTTCAGATCTCTAGTACCGACATAAAGCGCTGGGTGCGGTGGTGCACACCTGAACCCCAGGACTGGGAAGGCAGAGGCAGGAGAACTCTGGGCTTGCGGATCATCCAGTCTAGCAGAATTAGTGAGCTGTAGGATCAGGATGAGACCATATCTCTGAAAATAAGGTAGGGAGTGATTGAGGAAGACACTTGACATTCTTACACACACACACACACACACACACACACACACACACACACACACACACACACAAGCAAATACAGCCCATACACAGAAAATATTGAACAAAATACATTAAGTAGTTCAGAGTATTTTTGGGAGAGCGAGGGAGTCAGAGCTGGGGTGGGGTTCTGGGAGGAATGTCCCCATAGCAGTGATCTGATACTGCCCACGCCTGCCATCGCCTCCACCACGGGATGCCACGGTTTTCACTCCTGCCGCCTGCTGCCAGGTACTCAGGCTTGCCTTTCTGCTACTGTGCAGCTGGCAGAAACATGCACAGACCTTCCTAAGAGTGTTACTGGTTCCTAAGTCAGTCTGCTAATGCCGATGTCTGAGCATTGGCTGTTAGATGGTCACTGCACAAATCTCACTAAAGATTCAGTGTTAAAGCTAGCACACAAATGCAACAAATCAATACATAAAGGGTCAGTTGTGTTTGTATCTCCATCAATGAGACATCTGAACAGAAATAAAAAAATCCATTTCAATCCCTTTACATGAAAGCAGTAAAATATGAATAAAATTAGCTAAAGAATTGAAATATTTGAACACTGGAAAGTACCCATTAAGGACACCACTGAAATAGCCTAGACAAATGAGAGACTTGCAATGTTTGTGGATCAAAAATTTCACATGGTTGATACAATGTTATCTAAAGTGGACTATAAATTCAATGCGTATCTATCAAAATCTCAACTGTGATTTCCCCCCAGAAACCTTAAAATTCACACAAATTGCCAGAGGTACCCAAATGTCAAAACAATCTTGAAAGCAAAAAGGGAAATTTAGACACTCAAAAACATCTCATGAAGCTTTATTGCTTTCGGACTGAATCCAAAGCCACAATAATCAAAATAGTATGGAAGTGGCGTATGAGCAGACATAGACCAAGGGAATAGCTTAGAGGGACCAGACGTAAATACACGTGGCCAGTGGATTTTCAAAAATGGTGTCAAGATGATTCAGTGGGGCAAAGGACAATGTTTAAAATAAATTGTTCTAGGTAAACTGAATATCCATCTACAACAAAGTAAAATCGTATACTTACTTTCATCATATACAAAAATCTACTCAAAAGGTTTAAACATAGCAGCTCAAATTATGAAACTTTCAGGAAGAAGGAAAATCATTTTGACCTCATGTTGATTTCTTAAATATGACATCAGACAAAGAGTTATGTAGGAAGAGAATGTGGTACATGAGTTCTCCTTACTTTGACTTTTAGAAGAGAGAGATCCATTTCTTCTGCGTTCTGTTTGGCTTCTCCGCTGGGAGGGAAGATCCTGCATCTTAGAATGGAGAACAGAGTCATGGTAGTTCTGACAATAAGCTATTTTGCACACGGTCAAATCTCACTCTCTATTCCTTGGTGTAGAAGAGGCGACCTGCAGTGTTCTTCACAGCCTTGCTCACCTTCAGCCCAAACCTCATCTTCTGCTGCAAAGCTCATCATTGGGAAGAACAGCTTGCTCCTCCCTGGGCTCTGCTTCCTTCCCCACAGTCTGTCTCAGGAGTCCCCACATCCTGCTCCAGCTAGCCAGATTTGGAGTAGATGAAATAATCCCTCTCTCTGGTGGGTGTCAATTTTCCAGACTGAGCTACCCCGTAGACCCACCAACTTCTCTCCTCTGGACCAGGGAGGTGCTAGAGCTACCCCTGGGGATGGAGAACCCAGACTTAGTAGGCAGGAGTGATTCCCGAGCTTGCTCATTTTCAAGAAGGGAGTATGTATGCAAGTCCATTTGTGTGAGAACACCTACCTGCCAGGCATCCAAGTTTCCCATACAGTTTGTTAACGGCATGGGGTGGGTCTGCTTGGAATGTGGGAACACATCTGGACTGTGTTGCAGGGTGGAACTGTGGTTTAACAGGGCCATTTGGCATGACTTCTTGGAGGCAGTAGAGGTACCCCATGAGGAATTCTTCTAGATAATTGAGGTTCTGATGTCGGGCACCTGGAGTCAACACTCGATGGTCCAAGTGAGTATTGCAGCCTCTTTCAGAGACTGTTCACCTGGAAAAGGCCACAGTGAAAACAACAAATATGGAGTGATGTTTCAGTCTGCTGTGAGTCTTCAGAAACCCTTTGGGTCCTGCTAGCCCCGACCATCACAGACTGTTCTCTGATGATATCTTGTCTAGAGATCAAAGGCTCACATTACAGATGACATTAGGAAGACTACTCTTGGCAAACGATTTGGAGTACTTACCCAAATCTAGCAGCTTCCTTTACTCACATGGACATGATGCTGATCAGACAATTTTAGGGCTTACAGACTTGGGAGAGGAAGAATGAGTTCATACTAGTAGCCAGAGCTAGTCTGGGGTCCAGGTCAGACAGATATCCAAAGGCCAATTCTGTATCATAGTAGAGTTGCTACTGAGTTCTTTCTTGCATCCCAGGTTACTGAGAAGTGGTACACTGAGGTTCCTGGAACCTGTGTTTGGGTGGCCTTGGCTCTCATGGGTGGAAACTGAAGAACTAGTTGGGAATATTGATTGGGAAGACAGACTCAGAGACTAGACAGCCTGAGTTCAAGTCTTCTTCAGTTTCTTCCTTGGTGACTTTGGGTGAGGTTGTCTGCAAAACCCTGTAATGAAAACATCAGCTTCATAAGGCGCAGTGCGTGGGGGCCCCAGTGAGTTAGATGTGACTCCAGCCATGTGCTCCCATGTGCGTTAGAGGCTGTCACTCATTATCTTATTTCACTGATACCCTCTTTATGTGGATTCTGTTTTGTGGAGTTCATTCCTTTTGACCCCAGTGGTGGGCAGACTGTTGTCTTTTGTTGTTTGTTTGGGAAGTAGATGAGTTAGTTCTTCTGAGATTCTCTCTAAATTAACCATCAAATATTGGTTTTTAGTAGTGTGCAGACGGCCTCTAAGGCAAACTTAGCTTTTCTCTCAAATTGTTTATATATTGATTGGGGCAGGGTCTTTCTATGAAGCCTAGGTTAGCCTAGAACCCATGCTATTCTCTTGCTTCTGCCTCCAGAGTGCTAGGATTAAATGTGCACCACCACATCTGCACATCTGCCTCAAAGTTTCCATGCTTTCTTTCAAACAAAAAAACAGAGCTAAGTGACACTCAGTCAAATTTCAAAGTAACATTTAAAAAAAAAAAGATTTTAATCTTATTAGGCAAGTGAAATTTAGAACTTTAGTAAACAAACATTGATCATTCTTGTAAAACCAGGCAAGAAGTCTCTAATAGAGGAGATGACATGGGACAATTTATTATAACAATTTCAAAGCTCATTAGATGGATGAATGGGTGAGTGCCGTCCTACCTGAGTCGCTTTTGTAAGCTACGAATGGGTTACTTACTTATAATACAAGAACGAGTACATCTCAAGGAAGAATATCTTCAGATTGACTACTCATCATAAGTATAATTATTGTTTAACAATATTATGAAGGGCTGGTGATGAGACGCAGGTGTTTAAACACACAGAGCCAATAGATTTGACACGGCATTCAGTTCCAGGCGTATACATTTTTAAAGGCTCTATTCACCAGAGGGGACAATAAAACGCCACACAATGGTAAGAGTGTTTGCTAAAACATGAAGTGACTGGTTAATTTTTTTTCAAATGGGCTATTATATTCAGTACTAAGTGTTTCTAAACTTATTAGTTTCTACACATTATATATTTTAGGATGGGGGAAAAAAACCAACCGGCTATGTGGCTAAAGCCGAACTCTCCGAAGCTTTCAAGCCATCTCTGAGGTTTGGAAGACGCTACATGTTAAATTTTGTTCTGAGAAAGTTGCCAGCCAAGTGATGGCCGGCAGCTTTGATGGGCATTTTTAGAGAAGAAGTAGCCTGAGCCCTCGTTTTCTGGAAGAGGAAACTGAGGCTATAGTTTCCCGACTTACTCTGCGGAGCAGACTCTACAGTAGCGCTTGAGGTGTCCCCTAACTTTTGTTACGAGGATCTTGCTTGCCAAGCTGCGTCCTGTCGAATGTGGGGCTTTATGAGTACACAGGCCTAGCTATCAGGCATCGTCAAGCAGGGCCTGTGTTGTTGGACTCAACTGGATGTAACTGTCGATCGTTCATCTCCGATTGGTTGATGCTTTCTTTAGCATCTGCCTGTGGGTTAGGTAATACATCTTCAGTTTGCCTCCAGTACTTGAGTACCAGTAGAGAAGTGCGGGAAGAAGTCTCTGTCTGCTAAATATGCTGTGCATTTTACATGTACTACCGCATATAAATTATCAAGCTTATATCATACTCTAGACAATGACAGACAACACCATGTAAGATTAACTGTCTTTAAAGGGGAAAATGTGGAAGATTTGTTTACCACAGCTTAATGGGGTGCCTGGCATACAAACCACTTACATTGCATTAAGTGAAGAATGAATGAATAAGTGCTAGGATTTAAACAGTGATCTAAGTGCCCCCAAAGTTCTGCTATTAGTTGTTTTTTTGTTTTGGTTTGTGTTTTGTTTTTTGTATTTTTAAGCATCAGGAATCACTCCCTTTGGCCATCACTTAGCATTGTAACCAACTGTTTTAACAAGTACATTTCTTTATGACAGCATTTAAATTACCCAAAGTTTAGCTTGTTTATATAGCTGTTACCTTGGTTTTTCAAGTTTTATTTACTTATTTTATTGGTGTGTGTGTGTGTGTGTGTGTGTGTGTGTGTGTGTGTTTGTGTGTGTGGTCTGTCTGTCTGTCTGTCTGTCTGCCTGCACGACAGCTGTGGATGTAGGTGACTGCAGGTCAGAGAGGGCAGTGGATCCCTTGGAGCAGGACTGAAGTCCATTATGAGCTGCCCAGTGTGGGTGCTGGGAACCAAATTCCGGTCCTCTGGAAGAGCAGCAAGAGTTCTGAACTGTTGAGGCATTTCTCCTGCCCCTCTTAGGTTATTTTTTTAATTTTTAATAATAGAAATGATGTGCTTATAAACTTAATTGTTGAAGTTGTCATTGGAAGTTTAGAGCAGCCAGAATGTCTTGATACGGAACTGTGAGTATCACCGGAAGCTCCACTGCCCATGTCCAGCTCTTTCTGCACTGTGGCTTTCAAACACTTCTGGTGATTGTCCCTGTCAGTGAAAGTTCACAGCATCAGATTGTTATTTAATGATTTCACAGATACTTTATTTTAGCTCAGTGATGATATCTTGAATTGCTCTGGGACTAAGCCTCATTATTAATAGCCATTCATCTTATTCCATACAGTTTCTTTGTTTTATTATTATTATTATTATTTTATTTTATTTTACAATACCATTCAGTTCTACATATCAGCCATGGGTTCCCCTATTCTCCCTCCTCCCACTCCCTCCCCTTACCCCAGCCTACCCCCCATTCCCACCTCCTCCAGGGCAAATCCTCCCCCGAGGACTGCAATCGACCTGGTAGACTCAGTTCAGGCAGGTCCAGTCCCCTCCTCCCAGGCCGAGTCAAGGGACCCTGCATAAGCCCCAGGTTTCAAACAGCCAACTCATGCAATGAACACAGGACCCGGTACCACTGCCTGGTTGCCTCCCAAACAGATCAAGCCATCCACTGTCTTAACTATTCAGAGGGCCTGATCCAGTTGGTGGCCCCTCAGCTTTTGGTTCATAGTTCATGTGTTTCCATTCGTTTGGCTATTTGTCCCTTGCTTTATCCAACCTTGGTTTCTACAATTCTTACTCATATAGACCCTCCTCTTTCTCACTAATTAGACTCCCAGCGCTCCACCAGGGGCCTAGCCGTGGATGTCTGCATCCAGATTCCTCAGTCCTTGGATGGGGTTTCTGGTACAACTATTAGGGTGTTTGGCCATCCCATCACCAGAGTAGGTCAGTCCCGGCTGTCTCTCGGCCATTGCCAGCAGTCTTTTGTGGGGGTATCTTTGTGGATTTATGTACTCACTCATAGGAGGATACTCCATACAGTTTCTTAAAACTATGTTCCCTATGTTATAGGAGGAGAGGGTCGAATTCCAGAGCAGTTAAGCAGATCCTGTTCATAGCGTGAACCAATATGTCATTTACCTTGATTGTAGTTCACAGCTGTACACCGTTATATGTTCCTTTATTCAGTGATCTACCCAGTTAAAAATGTGTGTATATAAAATATGTATACACAATTATTTACATATTATATTAATTATGTTACACATTTTAAAATTATATATATATATATTCAACACATTAGTAATTATACAAAGTTGATCCAGGAAGACACAAATCAATGCTTGTTAAGAAAGCATCTAGAGTTCCCATATGTAAAGAGACACACGCGTCAATGTTTACTTGGTGAAGCAGTTTTCCTGATGGTAAAATAATCAGAAACAACCTCCACACTCGTCAACAAGGATCTGGGTCAATGCTTTCTTATCATTGTACAACCCTGTATGCTTTTAATGAGTTGGAATGCTGTAACCACAGAAGCTCACCTGTGGGTAGACACCAGCTGTAGTGTTCAAAGCTGTAGTGTTCAAGTGTCACGGTGTGACCACGATGATGTGCAGATGTGTCTTCACAGTGTTGACCTTTCTACTGCTCTTTGAGGAATGAGATGCCATTGTTGCTTTGATGTGCTAGCGACATTTGCCTCCTTATTATGTCAATCCAGTGATAGATACAGAGGAGAACTGAGAATTCTAGAAAGCTTAGTGATTTTGGAATGGATTTGATCTGCTGATGTACAGGCAAGGTGGGAAGAAGTGTGTGTGTGTGTGTGTGTGTGTGTGTGTGTGTGTGTGTGTGTGTGTACATTAGAAGACTACACTGAGTCTCGAGGATACGGATATTTTGGAGGGAGTAGGGATAAATGGGGAGAGGGGCCCACAAGAACAGGCTCTAGGCAGGAAGGTGAAAGGTGAACAGTGTTGGGAACCCAGTGTACACTGTGTGAGGTGACACTTTCCTTGCACGACTTCAGTAAAACCTTGAATTGCTTTCTAGCTGGCTTCTGAAAGTAGGTTTAATTGAGGAAACGGCTTTATCTGGTTCTGATATACATATGACTGCACATACCATTCTAATACATATACATCAAAACCCATGGAAGCACCTGAGAACATTTTCACTTTTAATTATCTGAGGGTGGTAAAATCTATACCCTCTTTAGTATGGTTGAGGATTTTAGAGTGAACAGTTACCACTTTTATAATAAAGAAGGGAAATTATTAACATTCCTCCTAAGGTGGAAAAGCTGTCTTGAAATAGCAGCTCCATGGTCTTGCTGGGAAAGGCTTAAGTGTAAATACTTCTGGAGACACCTGCTTCTGATGCCTACTTTAAGTCACCACAGCAGCACTGAGAAGTCTTGGCAGGGAGATAGGTGTGCTGACTAAAGAGGGCTCCAGCTATGTGCCAGGGCAGCAGATTTGACTTCCGTGGCTCTTGGGAGAGAATCAGAGAGAACCTTCTCAGTTTCAGCTTGGACACTGGGTGTCAGGGCTTCCTTCATGCCTGGAAAGCCCAATCTCAGACAGTGCCATGGGTTAAGAAGCAGATACCTACACGATGCCTTGGGTCTGGGAGACAGTCATCATCACCCTCCTCTGGAGGATGCTTCCTAGTGGGAAATGCCCTCCTTCCACAGAAAGGAGTTGATAGGAGGCAAGCTGAACCAGATAGGCAAACAAACAAAACAAAAGCCAAACCAAATCAAATACTGGAAAATCGTCTTGGGTCTAAGCTGCCAAAGTGTAACAGTTTTTTTGTTTGTTTGTTTTCTTTTCTTTTTTCTTTGCATCCATTTCAATTAAAGAGAAATCAAAATACCAGATTGGCTGGGAATGCTGACTTAGGTGTGTGGCAAGTGAGCTTTCTGACCCGACTTCCAGCATGACAGCCTCCTCTGGACAACCCGGGTCATGCTTTGAAGTCCAGATCTCCTGGGAGCATGGAGATGGCAGGTGTGTTCCCTGAGAACCATAGGCCAAATGCAGATGGAGTCACTTTGTCTGCAGACTCTGAGGGACAGAGTGGGAAGACTTCTGAGCCGAAGATGCACAGTTACCTGGTCCCCACACTTTTCAGTCAAATGTCTCTCTGCCCTGAGATGTGCAAGGTTGGTGTGCAGGCAAGCTTCCTTCCCAGAACAAAATGGGAAGAGTACTTTTTCCAAAGAAAGCAAATGCATTTTTAAAGGAGAACCAGGAAATCTGATACGGAAATTGGTGCCTTTAAATGACGCCCTTTCTTTCTAATATTCAGAAGAGTCCAGGTTAGCCCAGATGTGACATGAAGTCAGTCAGTTTATGTCCTTTACCCCTCCTACCATGGTCACTCTCATTGTGGGAAACCCTGAATTCTTCAAAAGGATCATCATCACATCTACACACAGGCAGAAGTGACTCATCAGCTCGGGTTTTGCTTTTGCTTCCCGTATCAAGGACTCGCAGAATTCAAGGTAAACCAATTACACCAAAGAGAAAGACCAAGAAAATCCAACAGAGGAAATGATGGTGGAGAACCCTGACATCATTCAGAAACCAGAAGTAAAATCTCCCTCTAAAAAGACGGCTGATTAGTACTCTGGGGTGGGGGCGGGGTTGGTTGTGAGAAGACACAAGCTAAGAACAGCTGTGTCCTTTAAAAAGCAGCAATCCGCGGACAGAGGGAGTTCATGGAATCAAGTGTGTGATTGTTGGAAGCCAAAGTTTTAGTAGATAATTGAAGGAACGTTGCAGAAAAACCTACCAACGTGCAAAGCAAAATGACAAAAATATGGAAAATGCAAGAGAAAAGTCACGTGGGATGAGTGGGAAAGCGAACACATTCGGTTTGAAAGGCGGATGCTCTGAGGAAGGAGCGCAAGATGAGGAAAACTAAGAAGACACAGGAAAAGGACCTATCCCCTCACCTTGGAGTCTGATTAACATCTCTTGCCAGTAAAAAGTCAAGAATTCTTGCCTGATTGACAAAATTTGCACTCAAGTTTGCCTTCATAGACTCAGTGCCCCATTTATTTAAATTTTTAAGATTTATTTCATTTATTTACATATTATTTGTGTGAATGTATATGTATATATGCCTATATGAATGTGTTTGCCTATGTGTGTTAATGTGTATGTATATGTGCCTATGGGAATATGTTTGTTCATGTGTGTTGATGTATATGTGTATGTGCCTATTGGAATGTGTTTGTGTGTGTGTGTGTGTGTAAATGTATATGTGTATGTGCCTATGGGAATGTGTATCTGTGCAAATATATGTATATGTGTATGTGCCTATGGGAATGTGTATCTGTGCAAATATATGTATATGTGTATGTGCCTATGGGAATGTGTATGTACACGTGTGTGAATGTATATGTGTGTGTGCCTAGCACATGTGTGTTAGGTGCTAGCATCTGTGTTCATGTATGGAGTCAGAAGGGAAGTTGGGAGTCCTCTTCTATCACTCTCTCCCTATTTTCTTTGAGGCAAGTTCTCTCCATGTTTTCCCAGCTAGGCTGGAAGCCAGAAAACCCCTTGTTCCCTCTCAACTTGGAGCTGGGGATAGAGGTGTGTGTGGGAGTCTGGCTTGTTATGTGGGTGCTGGGACCTACACTCTGGTCCTCAGTATTGCAAAACCTCTTAACTACAGAGTCATCTTTCCAGCTCCCTATGCAGAGATCTTTTAAATAAGAATATTAGGGGGCTGGAGAGATGGCTCAGCAGTTAAGAGCACTGGCTGTTCTTCCAGAGATCCTGAGTTCAATTCCCAGCAACCACATGGTGGCTCACAACCATCTGTAATGAGATCTGGTGCCCTCTTCTGGCCTGCAAGCATGCATGTAGGCAGAACACTGTATACATAATAAATAAATCTTTAAAAAAAAGAATATTAGTTAAAATGAATTATACTTAAGACCTAACCATATATGGTCTTACTTCCTTCTTAGAAGTCAACCTAATTTTTTCTGGAAATCTTATAAACTGAGACTATAAACTTTTGTTTTCAGTAGAAACATGTTAACTTCATATTTATTTATTGGAGCAGGGTTTTACTTTATCAGTTATAATCCTAACCAATGTTCTTCAGAATACATGTCATGGTTTCATTTGTATCCCTCAGCAACCCTTTGAGATACAACTTCAGAAGCCACCCAAATCACATGTATGTATGTCATAAAGACAACTAAGTATGAGTCTCTCTTGAGAAGGCCATGTCCACACTGCCGTGTATTATCTTTTCCCAGAGTGCCTTTCTGTTAACTCCTGTGTTTGAATCTCTTAAAACATCTGCCCTGCGCCGGGCTGCATGCCTTTAATCACAGCACTTGGGAGTCAGAGGCAGGCAAATGTCTGTGAGTTTGAGGCCAACCTAGCTACAGAGTGAGATCCAGGAAAGGCGCTACACAGAGAAATCCTGTCTTGAAAAAAAAAAAAAAAGAAAGAAATCTCCCCAACAAACTTGACACTGCTTCATGCTGATGTGTCCTGAAATTTGTTTCTGTAGCGCAGTCAAAAATTCTGGCTTTCCTGTGAGAAGAGTTCCTCAGGCTGCCACAGGGGGCAGTGTAAAGCTGCCTTCAGCGCTCTACATGCCCACCCCTTCTTCCTATCCATCTGTGAAGACACAGGCAGGAGTGTGAGAGAGCACAGAACCCTGGCACCTGTCTTCTTCCATCACTGGGCTTTGTGTCGTCCCCTCACCCACTCTTTTAATCCCACGTGAAACCACAGGATCTATTTTGGACAATTCATTTTGTTCTTTTGCTTTTGTTTTCTAGATTATTTTAAAAAACTGCAGCCCAGCCTGGTTGGCACAGGTCTGTGATCTCAGCGACTCGGCTCTTCTTCTAGGTTTTCTACATATGAGCTCATATCACTAGTAAGGAGAGATTGTTTGGCCTCATCCTTGTACATCTTCTGTTACTTTTCTTTTTTAACCCAGTTATCCCAGAAGGGCTTCTAATACTGTGTTGAACAGACGTGAAAGCAGGCATGCTTGTCTTGCTCCAAAATGATGAAAAAGAATCATCAGTCTTTTAATACTGAGTATAATGTTAGTTGTGGGCATGTCATAAATAACCTTCATTATGTAGAAGCAGTTTCTCCCTATTCTGTTTCCTTGAGTGTTCTTTATCATGAAAGTTCATTGACCGCCCTTGGATGCAGTATTTTGGTATCAACTGAGATAATCATGCTAGACGAATACATTACTTTGATCCTCTCCACTCAATACATTAAACCACCTTACACTCTAGGAACAAAACCCACTTGGTCCTGGTACGTGATTCTTTTTACGTTTCCTAGATCTTTGTTGAGGATTTTTGTACTGTTTGTTGGGGATATTGGTCTGTCATTTTCTTGTGACATCTAAGTCTGTCTTTGATAACAGGGTGATGCTGGTAACTCACCTTGTCTTAATCAGAATTGACATTCTATTATCAGAAACTCTCTCTCTCTCTCTCTCTCTCTCTCTCTCTCTCTCTCTCTCTCTCTCTCTGTGTGTGTGTGTGTGTGTGTGTGTGTGTGTATTTACATGTGGAGGACAGAGGACAACCTCAGGTATTGGTGTCATGTCTTAGGTACCATCTACTTTTTAATTTTTGTTTCATTTTGGATTTAGTCTCTCACTAGCCTGGAGCTGGCCAACTAGGCTAAGAGGGCTGGCCAGGGCACCCAAGGAATCCACCTATCTCTGCTTCCCGATTTCTGGGTTTAACATGCTCAGTAATTTTACATGGGTTTCCTGGGATTGAACTCAAGGTTGTCATGCTTGTAAGGCAAGTTCTCCACTACCTGAGCCATAGCCTCACCACACTGTGGACCTCCAGACTCTCCACTACCTGAGACATATCCTCACCACACTGTGGACCTCTGGGCTCTCCACTACCTGAGACATATCCTCACCATACTGTGGACCTCCAGGCTCTCCACTACTTGAGACATAGCCTCATAGTATTATGGAACTCTGGGCTCTCCCTTCAGTGTAGATAATTTCCCCTGGTGGCTTCTCATTTCTCAATAGCTGCTATTAGATATGATTGCTGTATCTGTAAAATGGACATGATGTACTTTATTTCACAGAATGTGTAGCAAGCACCCAGTGGACTGATGTGGACCCTAATTCAGTGTGGTCGAGAGCTCTGTTGACTTGGGATGTAATTGTGCTCCCTCATGAGTATGTCCTATTAGAGCGGAGGGCTAGGGCTAAGGATTCTGGGATAGGAAACACTGTTTTCCTGCTCCCTTTTCCAGCTTGGTGGCCACTATCATCAACTATTTTATCCTCTGCTATTGCTGCTTTAGTATCCCCATAAACTCAATCCCACGGATCTCCAGGGGCCTGCCTGTCTTACAAGATTCCTCTTCCAAAGAAGCAGTTTATCCCTAGGTGTGCACAGAACCAGAAGTAGGTGGGAAAGCCACACACAGCTTAAAACACAATTACCCATTCTAGTTGTTTCGTGGGGTAAATGCTGGGCTGGGCCAACTCAAAACCTTGGATGTGGGTCTGGGTGGTAGGTGATTTCCTCAGTCTAGGCGGCTGGCACCGCCCCCTCAGGCAGGGGGCGGAGCCAGCTCTCCTCTCCCCGTGCCATCAGGACCAGCTCTCCCACGCCCATGATGAGAAGTAGGACCCGCTCTCCTGTGAGCTGGGCCAGCTCTCCCAGGGTCAGCGAAGGGCGGTGCTGGATCAGCACAGTGCTCAGATTTCAACACCCATGGTTCCTATGGCCCCCTGTGGTAACATGGACCACGGAGATCAACACAGATCCTAGCTGCAACAGGATCACAGACCCAGACATGCCCCTCGGCTGCAGTCTGGGCCCAGACATTGCGATGGCTCCAGGTGGCAGTGCAGACCACTCAGATCAACATAGCCCTCAAGACACCAACACGGCCTCAGGTGGTGGGCCAGACTTTGGGCATCTGCACCGGCTTCAGGGGCAACAGGACCAACAGAGGTCAACACAGGCCCTGGCTGCAGCAGGGCCGTGGACATTTTTTTAAACCTTTATTTTTCACTCCTACATTACATCCTGACTGCAGTTTCCCCTTCCTCCCTTCCTCCAAGTCCCTCCACCACTTCCCCTCTCTTCCAGGATCATCTCCTCTGTTTCCCTTCAAAGACAAAAAGAGCAGGTCTCCCAGGAATATCCACTGCATGTGGCCTAACAAGAGACAGTAAGACCGGGCACACACTCTGTATCATGGTTGAATGTGGCAACCGCGGGGGGAGGAAAAGGGTCCCAGTCTTAGGCAGAAGAGTCAGAGACACACCCACTCCCCTTGTTGGGAGTCCCTCAAGAACACGAAGCTACACAACCGTCATGTGCAGGTCAGATCCACACAGGGTCCGTGTGGGTCACCTTTGTCAGCCATGCGCTTCCGGTGTTAGCGCAGCGTGTCTGCGCCTATGCAGCAGGACACTTGGTCCTTCCTAAAGTGCTTTCACACTCCCTATTCTGCCTCAAGGACCCCGGGAAGGAGGGAGCTCGAGACATTGCTTCCATTTGGCTTCAGCTTGGTGGAGGATGTGGTGGTGATCTGCTGAATGGTTGGGATGTAGCTCTTGGGATTGATTGCTCATGCCTGGGTCAGCGGTCTAATTCTCCTTCAGAGGCCCAGCACCTTCCCTTTGCCTCAGGATGCCCTATGGGTGAATGTCAGCGCAGCACAGACATACTGAGTATAGAACATGCAGCATCAATGCTGGGAACTATGAATGATTTCAGCTACCCATCAGAAATGTGAATGATAAAACTTACTCTAATTGTGAAGGTAAATAAAAAAAAAAAGAACTCTATAAAATCTGGGGTGGTAGAAGCTTCTCTATATCATTTTCATCATTTGTAAAATGTGGTAAACAAAATCCTGATTCTGCAAAGTTGTTATGAGGAGTTGAAATGTCTAGAGCAGTGGTTCTCAGCCTTCCTAAAACTACGACCCTTTAATACAGTTCCTTATGTTGTGCTGACTCCCAACCATAAAGTTATTTTCCTTGCTACTTCATAACCATATTTTGATACTGTTATGAATCATAATGTAAATATCTGAGATGAGGGATTTCTGATATGTGACCCCTGAGGGGGTCATGAGCCACAGGTTGAGAACCTCTGGTCCAGAGTGTTTATAACAGTGATCTCTAGCAAGCACTCAATAAAGTATTAGTGCTTCTGCTATATAGTGACAAGAAAGCAAAATATATTGCTAAAAATAAAAATTTAGAGCTGAAGACATTATGTATACCCACCAAAGCAGTTGCTAAAAAGGCGTTCTTTGCATATTACCTTGAACTATTTCACAGGCTGATTTCATCATCTTCACCATTAGATTTGGTTTCCTGTGCCAAATGCCAAGCGACTCTTTCAAATCACTTTTGTGCTCTGGGTCTCTGGCCTTTCTTCTTTGAGACACGGATCCACATTGGTTGTATTCAGCAGTGTTCCGTCAGACACTCTTTTCTGTCAGAGCTTTTCTGCTCTGTGTATCTGTGTATCTGCTTGGCAGTACGAAGCTTCACACTCAGCAATGGCATAAGCCCGAGAAATAATCACATGTGGAAGAAAACAACGTCTTACTCCAGCTTAATGTCTGTTTGTGCAATGACCTTGTTAGGTAACTCCAAGTCCCCTTGGTACATTTCCTATTAAAATTCTGCCTCATCTGCTTCTTATTTGATAGAAATAACTTTCCCCAGAGGAAATTGGGCAGAAAACCTTGCCAGTGTGTTCAACTTCTTGTCCTTTAAGAAATGATACTTTGATTTTAGAGGTTCGACTTTGCTAGGTAATGAAATTATCATGCTGGAACAAGGCATAGAAATAGTAAGTATGATAATTCTTCTTTGCTCATTGTATGCTCTTGCTATTCATAAAGTTTTAGGGCCTTAGATATTAGATACACTTACGTAAGGCCTCATGAACGGTAATTATCTTTTGGCCAAAGAAAAAGCCCAAACGAATGCTAAGCTGCATTATCGCTTGGCTTCTGACATGAGCTGATAATCAGATTTTCTTGCTTAAATCCATGGTGCTTGAACAATGCTACCCACTGTCTGCGCTTCCCGATATTACCCTTAATTAGAAAGAACAGAAACACAAATCTGAATTATTTCAAAATCTGGTTTCCATGGTCAGTGGTTTGAAAGGCTTAACTTTATTATAAATAAACCTGGTTTTATTGACTAATGAAATCTGAAATGTGAAGCCTGGGATGGTGGGGGTGTAGTACTCTGATGTTTACACATCCAAATATCCAGTGTAGGCAAAGTGTTTTATAATAAATCATTGGACAATTGAATTATGGTTCCTTTGTTCAACTACACCAAGGAGGACCTGGAATTTATATGTTATTGAAAAGCACCATCTTTAAGTTTAGTTATATACATTTCAGCAACTATCAAGGAGATAGTGACCTATTTTATATGTTTTCACTTTGTTCATTTTTGTTTCTTCTGAATATTGATGGTTTGTCTCTGTATGCATATGCCTCCTCAATGTTTGGGTCTCAGATATTTACTGTGTGTGTGTGTGTGTGTGTGTGTGTGTGTGTGTGTGTGTGTGTGTGTATGTGCATGTGCGCGCATGCTTGTATGTGTATGCATGTGTGTGTATGCAGTATATAATAATGGACGGACTGGCATAGATAGGAGATCAGTTGCATTTTATTTATGGTCTAATAAAAAGAAGGCTAATAATAGATAAGGAAAACTGACCCTATTTGACAGGCCAATTAATAATGAAATACAGGTAGAAACTTTGATCATCTGGAAGATACCAGGACAAACTCCTAGGACAAACAGAACATATAAGGACCTCCAACACTATTGAGAACTGTGATCAAATGTATCACAGATGTTTCTCTGTGGATAGGAGGACCCAGGTGTCTCTGTATGTCTAAACTGAGGCCTAGATCTCCTTTGTTCTTCATTTTAATGTTTTAAAAGAGACTTCAAAAAAAAAAAAAAAAGACTTTGTAATTCTTGTCTTCTCCTTTTCAATGTTCATTGGTATTTTTTGCTCAATTCATTCACTCCCTTACCACCTCTGTATTTGGCACTTTGTTCTGTTAGAAAACATTACCACCGATAGGAATCACACTGGAGAAAGCCCAGTACCTGACTGAGGACCCAAAGCTTAGGGAGGACTGTATACCGGGTGACTATCAGAGGCAGTTGGAGAACAGCAAGGATTAATCCGAGTCCCGGGGTCTGAGCACTCTTGTTCTCGGCCAAACTGTGCAGCTTCCTCCAAATTAGTCTCTTTGTCTCCACAGCTCTGTATCACTGCTTGGGGGTGGAAGCCTTTTTCTTTCCAGTCACCAGGGTGAATGTGTCTGGGGTCCAGACTCCTGTGATTGAAGGGGTTCCTCATGGGTCCAGGTATTTGCCTTGGGTGGTACTGGTTGGATAAGGAGCACAACCTTTACTTCTTCCATAGGGATCAATTGCCTATGGTCAGAAGACGGTTTTGAAAGAGTTGGCTGGGAACTACTACGGTATGGGTAGTCTTCTGGAAAAAGTGGCCTACCTTAGCTAGCGAAGACAAGTGAGGGCTGCATTGTCAGACATTGTGCGCTTCCCATACTTCACACATCTCCTCCCTTCAAAGGCCAGTGAGTTCATGATGGAACCAAGACTTCTAATTTGCATACTGCACATTGCTTGCAGGTAGCTAGGGGATTGATATGTGTAGCTCTCTCAGAGCCCTGTGGAACCTGGCATAGCCTGGTCACCTCAGGCCAGTAGCTCTTGGCTTTCAGAGCTTCCCTGGGGTAACTCAATGTTTCTTATAAAGACTGTATATTTTTATTTTTGTCTCATATGATTCTGGAAATGATTGACATGTGCCACTTTGATGGAATGTACCTATGTTTAAGGATAAGGTCACAGAGGGGACTGTTTATCAAGTGGTTTTGCTTCAATAATTCTTTGAAAGTAAAGATGCTTAAAAAAAAAATGACAATTTCGACAGGAAGCAATGGCTTCCAACAGATGTCTATCCAGGGGCCTGAAAGGAGAGGCGTTTTCTCATGCTATACCCACAGAAAACCCAGATCCCAATGTCTCCTTTATTTACCAACCAGCTAGTGGGGGGCGGGGAAGGCTTTAAAGGAGGCTGGTAAGAGGCTGGCTTCTTGAGTTCCACTACCCTTGGCTCACCCTGCAGAGTCAAGACAAGGATTGATTTCCTGGAAACAAAGATAAAAAGTTATCAACTCGAGGATGACATGGAGATTACACAGTAATATCTTGAAATTTTTAAAAAAGATTTATTTATTTATTTAATTAATTAATTAATTAATTAATTTATTATGTATACAGCATATATGACTGCAGGCCAGAAGAGGGCACCAGATCTCATTACAGATGGTTGTGAGCCACCATGTGGTTGCTGAGAGTTGAACTCAGGATCTCTGGAGGAGCAGGCAGTGCTCCTAACCCCTGAGCCATCTCTCCAGCCCTTGAAATTTTAATTAGTTGCCTTATATAAGGACCTTCAGACCATTTCCTCCTGCTCTGTTCCCCTGGATTTCTTCATCCAGGAGAATATCTCCCAGCCTTGGATTTGAGAAAACAAACAAACAAGCTTAAGAAATGTTTTTTCCTTGAACCCCCGGGAATCTGTCATAGGAAAGACAGGCTTGCTGTCCCTCGGTGTTGGGACACCTGAGTCTAAAGCTTGGAACTGGACTTTTAGTGTTTAGTGCTTTACTATGAAAAGTGAAGGGACTGTTGTAAAGTAGTGTCTCCTGGCCATCACTGAGATGTTGTACCCCCGAATTCCCAACAGTGAGGTTCCATGCACATGGCCATACCAATCAACATTCCAGCGTGGATGGAGAAGAACTCACTCAAGGCTCCACCTCTGGTTGAAGAGCTACAGGAAGTCGATGGCTGCTGAGGGACAGGTAGTCAGCTTTCTTCAAGGACAAGTCCCCTGATAGGTTGTCTGTGCCCGAGGAGTTGACTATTCCTATACCAAAGTACATATTGGCACATGAATTGATTGGGCTTAGTAGTAATAGTTTATATTTAGATATCTATGTATCTCTCAACAATAACCATGAAGGAAATGGTCATGAATTTGTGAGAGGAGAGAGAGAGAGAGAGAGAGAGAGAGAGAGAGAGAGAGAGAGAGAGAGGAGAAATAGTGTGTAGAGAATGGGAGGAGAAATAGAGGGATAGATATGATGAAAATACATTGTGTCCATAAAAATAATTTCTCAAAAATAAATACTATTTTTTTGTTTTTGTTTTTTGAGACAGGGTTTCTCTGTGTAGTTTTGGGGCCTGTCCTGTATCTCGCTCTGTAGACCAGGCTGGCCTTGACCTCACAGAGATCTGCCTGGCTCTGCCTCCCAAGTTCTGGGATTAAAGGCATGTGCCACTGCCACCTGGCTAAAAATTAAATACTTTTAAAAGGGAAAAAAATTAAAGGAAAAAGTGAATGGGTAGTCAAACCTGTTCAGGTCCCTGAGGGGAGTTCAGAGAAGCAAACAGACAAAACTCATCCATACCTGATCCTGCAGACCCCACACCCAAATGAGAGAAGAGACGAAATATCCCAAACACATGGCTACAATGCCATCATTTAAAAAGAAGAAATCGCATGATCAAGAAAGTCACTGGAGAGGAACTGTGTGATGTGCCATGTGAGAGAAGGAAGTCCCTAGAAAGTAGAAAGGAAAACTTAAAAAGAAAATGGAAAACAGGAGAGAAGGGGGTAGGATGGAGGGAGGAAAGAAGAGGAGGGAGGGGAGGAAGAGAGCAGACACACACAAAGAGAGTCTATGAATCATTTCACACACACACACACACACACACACACACACACACACAAAAAAAAAAAAAAAAAAAGAAAGAAAGAAAAAGGGAAAAAGGGAAAAGGTTTGTAAAACTGCAAAACAGGAATTTCCAGGTCGAAAGGAGTGGTTGGAACGCCCAGATAGTGAAAGAAAACCCACACTATGGCACTTTATTGTGAAACTTATTTCAATAGTGACAAAGAGATCTTAACGTTCTCAGAGATGCATGACAAAGGATATAAATAAAACAAATAACACCCGGACAGATCACAAAAGAATGTAAATCAGAATGGCACCGGCCTGAGATGCCAAAGATCAGAGAGAGTCACCGAAGTGCGTCTGTGCTGTGCTGTCTTTGACTCCAGAAAACATGCATTTCCAGTAGATGGCAGATGTTATGATTTTTCTAATCATGTGGCCAGAGACTGACTGGTCTTAGATGTAGGAAGTGCTCTCCCAAGACAGAAAGGCCACCTCTAAATGACACAGGGAAGAGATGCAGAATTTATTCACTCGGCTCAGGATTTTTGCCCTTGTCCAATTGCCTGTGGGAATTTAAGATTTATTCTGAAAAAATTCTACAGATACTGTCAAGACCTGGGTCACGGAGCAAAATGTAAATGTCACCTGTTAATGGTAATAAAACAATACAGTTTTTAGCTTTAAAATACGTTATTACTAATATGTGTGCCATAAATAATAGCAACATATGATTATTAGTCAGGACCCACAAAATTAAAAAATGATATTTTGGCATCAATTTTGTGCACTATAATGAATAATTTTTCATTAATGTTATGTCTTAAGTGATCATAAGGATTTTTTCTGGCTTACTTTCTATAAACCTACTTATGAGAACATTATTGAAATCCTTTCCTTTTAGCAATTTCATTTTCAATATTTTAAACAATTTCTGATATATATATTTTTTTATTTTCAGAAGGACCCTTCTTCTCATTCAGTTGTTACTGATGTTGTTTAGTGTAGTTTATAGATTCTATTGGGCTAGATTTATGAGGAATTATTTTGAAATATAAATTTTAGTATGTCTAGAGGTGATTATTCTTACACAATAATTTAAAAATTTTAAGTTTATTTATTTTTTATCTTCTGTGTGATTATTTTGCCTGCATGTACGTTTGTGCATGCCTAGTTTCCTTGGAGATCATAGGATATTGAATCCTTTTCATCCAGAGTTACAGATGGTTGTGAGCTGCCATGTAGGTGCTGGGAATAGAATCAGAGTCTTCTGGAAGAGCATCCAATACTTTTAACCACCAAACAACCTCTCTAGCCTGCAGGATAGTTTTTTATAAGAAACAACTCTTTGTACAAATCCATTTTACTTGGATCTGGATTTCCTGCTGTACAAGAGCCATGGTATTTCCCTGTTTCCTCTGAAACTTCCTGTAACTTTTGAATGTTGTAAGAAGCCGAAAGCAGCTGCAGTTGGCATGCACCTAAGGAGTGCAGTTTTGGCTTTTTACTCTAGGGTTTACTCCAGGTATTGACAACAATAAATCCTACCTCTTGATTGTAGGCATAAGAGTTGGTAGCAAGCATTGTCCCTTTAATTTGGGGGAAAAGTAGATTACCTAGGGATTTCTTCCCAAGGCAGAGTGAGTGTAGGTCAGTGAGTAGCAGCCTCATGTGTACTAACGCTTATCAGAAACAATCAGTTTTACCTAGAGTAAAATTAACTTCCGGGAACACAGCTTACTTTTTGACTCTGCATCTTACAAACACAGCACACCAGGCCCCACCCAGGAAGAATAGCACCGGAATACAGGCTACCCAGCTCAGCCCTTCTTATCCAAAGAGTGACAGGAAGCCTTTCTCCTCTCCTCTCCTCCCCATTTACTCCTCCTAGCTTCCCTTTTATCTCCCCAAAGCATTATGTAGCCTATTGCCCTTTGCTTTAGAGATTCCCCCCCCCCCCCCCCCGCCTTCCCACAGCAGGTAAGCAGGTACTCGACCTCTGTGGTTATTCAGGTTGTAGCACACACATTGCAAGATTACTTCTTATGTTGTTATTGTTTAGGTCTCAATTCTCAGTTAAAGAATGATTGCAGATTTCCACAACACAAGTTAAAAAGTATCACCTTTAATTATGTTAAAACCTCCACCAAACAATAAGGCTGTTGTAGAAATCCCTGTTTTTGCCTTTGGTCTGCAGGAGTGATGCATTTCCCATGATCCTAAGGGAGAAGTCCAGGTACAGGAGCTCCAATTTCTCATTCTGTCCTCCTGTGTCCTCTAATTACAGTTGCTGTAGGTGGCCCAAAGCTGCTGCGTCCTTTCCATAATGCCAAGGGAGAAAGAAAATAGGATTTCATTGGCTACTGTACTTAGAATGGATCCTCCAGCCAAGAAAGAAAACCACAATGGGCTTTGGCAAACAAACAATTGAAAAGTACAGGTGCTGGGAGTGTGCACAGCCCCAAAATCAACACGACCTGGGAGGAGAGAGGGCTGGAAGACAAAGAAAGGTGCTTTTCATTCAGCGAAATTTATTTCTTTTCAATATTTGTGATCTGCAGCTGATAGTGCACGAGGCCACTTGGCATTATTTCCTGACAAAGGGGAGGAAGGCTGCTGTGCCGAGCAGACGCTCGAGCGGCCTGTGGCATGAGGTGCGCCATTTGTCAAGAAGATCAATATTGACTGTTCTTGTATCTTGGTGGTGAAAGTTTGCGCTTCCCTAAAAAAAAAAAAAAAAAAAAAAAAAAAGTGGGGGCTTTAAAATACAGAGCTCGTGCCCAGTTCAGGTACTGAACCAAGTGATTGCAATGGGTCTTCATAGAGAGCTGTCCCTGCCCAGTAGTGAGCCGTCCCTTCTTTAAGGATGAGGTTCATTTGTCTCATGACACTGGCAGCCTCTTCTCCATCATTCCAGTTCAATCCCAACTCCATGAAGCACAAACTCTGAATGTAACAGTGCACTTCAATGTATGTTCTGAAACATCAATTCTATTCAGTTCAATCCAACATAGACCAATAAATCCTCATGTCTCCTGCAGCAGGAACTATGCTAAGGCACTGGGTGAATAAGGCGAGGGGCATGGACTGCATTCGCTTTTGATGCCTCAGCTTCCGTAGTTTGTCATGTGTAGATTGCAGAGGAGTGAGTCCTCTGGTCTGCGGGCAGAGGAAGAGGAGGGAGTCTGGTTCATGACCAGCTTCCTTGCCTACAGAAAGCATTAAATCCTTTACATCAAAATGTCGTCTAGGTCTTTAATCCGCTGGAAACTGTGATGATGCAGATCCTGATTGAGTAGATGTAGATGCAGTGAGAGAACCTCCTGGTGTAATAGGCTTCTGGGTGGTGCTACTGAGCAGCCCGGTATGGTGTTCTAATAAAAGTTATTTGTTATCTGCATCAATTGCCTGGGGAGATTTCTTTTTTAATCACTGTTTACTCCTGAACTCTGCCATAGGCATTTTGCATCAGAATTTGTATTGTAAAATATGTATTCTCCAGATGATTTTTAAAAACGACAGTTATGGACAGCTGTTTCAAACACAGTGAAGAGTGTACCTTATTTAGGGTTTTCTTTTAGAAAAAAGAATATGAAAAGGAGAATTTTATGAAGGCAAACAAGCTCATGGTTACTAAAGGACTGTAGGGGAGTGAATGGGTCTGAGGATCTTGAGAGGTGAGATTCAAAGTTGAGCAGATCAGGAGAGCAAGAGAGAAACAGGCCAGGGTCACCTGCCCGGCTTTGTGCGTTTGTGTGGCTGGATGTGCCCGCACTAAGAAAAGGAGGCGACATGATGTGGGTTTGGGAAGAATAGATTTGGGACTTCCTTACAACAGCTACTTCTGCAGCCTTGGAGGGTTACTTAGCATTCCATTTTAAAGTAAGGATAACGATTGCAGGGAAGGAAGCCCTAGAAAAAAATAGAAACCGAGGAGCAGAGACGACAGCTTGTCCGAGTTCCTGCAGAGAGGAATGGAGGGATCTAACTGGACATTGTTCCAGCTTCATTTCTGTTGCTGGTGCCGAACACTCTGGTCAAACATGACTTAAGGGGAAGAAGGTTTAGTTAATATTTTTCCTTTCTTTTCTATCAATTAAATTTATTTATTTCACATCCTGACCGGTTTCCCCTCCCTCCTCTCCTCTCTCTTTCTCCCCCATCTCCCCTCTCCACCCCCTCACAGCCCTGCCATCCACTCCTCCTCTGTTTCTGTTCAGAAAGGGGCAGGCCTCTCCTGGGTATCAGCAAAGCATGGCATATCAAGTCGCAGTGAGACTAAGCACCATCTCTTGTATTGAGGCTGGGCAAGGGAACCAGTATGAAGAACAGATTCCCAAAAGCCAGCCGAAGCATTAGGGACAGCCCTGCTCCCACTGTTAGGAGTTCTACTTTGAGATAGATACTGTCTTCAATATTGAAAGTGTTATACATATAATGGTATTCAGTATCTAAGCAATGATATAATGTTCAATCATATCCTAACAATGAAAATGGCATATAAACATTGATGGACAATTGGTACTGACAAACCATTTAATAAACTGCTTCTCACTATAATCAAGTGAAATCGTCCTTTTGGTTACTTAATTCATTGTTATTCATTCAATATCTGTTGCTATTTCCCCTCTCAAATTTTGTTGATTACTTCAAGGTCACAACGGCTGACCTGAACATCCCCTCTCCTGTCTCCTGACTGCTTCCTCCTTTCCACAGCTCTACCCTTTGGTCTGCTAGACACTCCCTGTGTTTGTAGTGACCCTCCTCTAGGTCACCACATACTACCTACCGCCTTTGCCCGTGAGTCTAATTCTAAAGTTCTCCCATCTGAGAAGCTGTATCTTATTTCTGTATATAAATTAGAGTGTGTGTGGGGGGGGCGATGGGGAGATGGATCGACAGCTAAAAGCAGTTACCGTTGTTACAAAGGACAGGAGATTGGTTCCCAGCACCCACATAGAGTGGCTCACAACTGTCAGTCACTCCAGCTCCGGTGGATTTGATGCCCTCTGAAGGAACCGCATTGATGTACACATACCCCTCCAAATACACAGATAATTAAAAAAATTTAAAAATGAAGAGTGTTGCTCTTAACGTTTCCGCATTACTTTTAACCTTACCTAGTTTTCATCTTGGTGTCAACATCAAAAATTCTCCGTTTGGTCTCTATCGTTCAATGTATGTCACCCTTCACTAAAATGTCAGTTTTATGAAGCGTTTGTGGCACATGGTGAAACTGAGTAAAAAAACAATTCCTGCATGCCCAGGAAGTGTTCACTAATCCCTTTAATGAAACACACAATGTGTGTGTGCTATGGGCAGTGGAGTCAATTGTAGTTGTTTTCAGGACTATAACTTTTCAAGAATAAAGAGACAAAAGTGCTGTTCCAAGGTGACTCATTTAGTGAGGTAAGGGCTGTAGGTGGGGGGCCCCTGTTTGTGGAGTCACAGAAGTAACATTGTTTGGTTTATTTTTCTCTTTTGCCTCACAGTCTAGCCCTCGTGGTGAAAAAACACCCTCGCCCTGCTCCAGGTTTGTGACTCACATGAAGAATTTTTCTGCATCACATAAAATGGATAGATTAAATTTTCTACCATTTCCAGGTAAATGAGCCCAGAGAAATTCATGGTTTCCAAAGAAACTATAGAGTATACAGGCAAAAATCATAAGCTTTCACTCTTTAGTGCCTTCCAATCTGGCGATGAAAGAGGTCCTTCGTTGGTTTGTGAAGTCTGCAAATCCAGGGGGAGGATGGCTCAAGGCTTGGCTGGATCCATGGATCCATGGACATTACTAGGGTTTTATCCCACTGATATTACTGGCTTTATTTAATTGTTGCTTTCGTTTTCAAAAAGGGTAGAAAATTATAGCCAGAGGTATGCATTATTCTTAGAGTTGATAATCTCAAAAGGAAAAGCTTGAGGCAGAGGCAGGCAGATCTTTTTGAGTTTGAGGCCAATCTGTTCTATATAGTGAGTTCTAGACCACCCAGGACTACATAGTGAGACCCTGCTTCAAAATCCAAAAGGAAGCAAACCAAAGTAAGACCCTATTTCTTCCTTTACATACATACATAGCTTTACATTATGTCTGATGATTTTGATTGGCCAAATTTGGGTCTCAAGTGCCTGGTAAAATGAAGCATGTTAGGTGGGCCGCAGTGGAAACTGTGCCTAAATTGTACCAAATGTGTGTGTTTAGAGTGGGGGCGGAGAGATAAAGAGAAAGAGAGGCAGGGCTGGGGATGGTTTTCCAAACTAAATTGATGGGGGACAAGATTTTTACAGGAATATAATTTTTTTGACGAGGCCAATGAGATGTATAGTTGTGTTCTCATCTACTGTGTTCTTCCACTGCAGATTGTTATGCCACTGGGGACTATTGATACTTGGTTTTGAGGAGTATTTCCATGACTTGAAAGGGAAATGAGTCATAGGACCAATTTATTATCTAAGAGAAAGCAATAGTTTTATGATGATTGATGAAGCAGGTGATGGTTGTGCTTTGATTTGTGTTCTGTTATTTTATCAATTTTGAATGTTAGAAAGTTTTCATTTGTTCACTTGCTTATGCAATATACCCATAGAGTGTTAATTCCAAAGATGTGAAGAGCAAGACCAAATTATCATGGCTAAATTAGTTAAAACCAGCAATTACTTAAAGCAAGCCTTTTAATTTGTGTACATGTGCTGCCTCCACCCAAGATGGGGTTCAAGAGGTCAGCACTGGATATGAGGAAGACAAGGATTTCATAGAGCTCAGAGGTAAAGGGTTTCTAAATGGGGAAAAAAAGGTGGGGTTACAGGAGCAGAACATGACAGGGGTTCAAACAAGGCAATCACAACAGGTGGTCATGACAAGGTAGTCATAGGTGGTCATGACAGGTAGTCATAACAGGTAGTCATAAGCAACAGGTGGTCATAACAAGGTAGTCATAAGTGGTCATAACAGGTAGTCATAAGTAACAGGTGGTCATACCAAGGTAGTCATAAGTGGTCATATAACCTTTTGAAACAAAGACACTGTTGCCATTCCTGGAACAGGCAGTACAGAACCATTTGTAGTTAAGGTTACAGGTGGGGAATAGCACACTCCTTGAAAAACAGAGGTTTTTCATAAACAGGAACAAACCTAGTTTGTCTTTATTATAAGATTGCTTTTAAGACTAACATGGAGTCAGTATGGTTCTTCATTAGTTTCTTATATATAGTTGGATATCAGGGTTTTATGATGGTGTCAATGTTCTGGATTGTATAGTTTTGATGAGATCTTTTTCCAAGGCTTTATATCTATAGGTTGAACCAACTGCAGCTCAAAATGTATTTATGGCTATGATAAAGTACCTCTATTCTAAACATATGCAGACTTTTCAGTCTTGTCATTATATTAAATTATATAACAAATATTTACATAGCACATGCATTGTTATCAGGTATTGGCAGTAATCCAGACATGATTTAAACTGCATGGGAAGCCCGTAGGTTATTTACAAGTACTGTGCCTTCTTATATAAGGTACATGGACAACCTCAAGTTTTGGTGCCAATGAACAAGGATTCCAGGAACTAGTCCCCTTTGGACACTAAAAGACAATGGTAATATGGATTTCATATTTCAGGGATTTGGTAGCATATATTAAAGTGGATTTTCCCCACTCTTGCTAGTATTATACAAAGATCCCATTAAGCATTTACTCAGTTTCAGGCAATTGGTGTAAGTCAATAAAAGTAAATGCCAACATCTTAATTCTTCTCAAAATATAAAGGATGACCAGAAATGGTGACTGTATCTATCTGAAACATGTAGGATTTCAAAATCCAGTGCATGAGGCTCTTTAGAGCTAAGGCTATGGTTGTAACTGTTGGAAAAATGCCCTGCTTTAAAGTCATGTGACTTCCACTGATGGCTCTAAGTGCTTTAATATTCTTCTTAAATTTGGTGACCTGACATCTTGATGTAAGCAATGACTAGGGGCACCAGTGGGTGAGGGTAGTCATCAGGGACTCTCTAGGGCTGAGGCACATACTTGGTTTATGTTACCCTTAGGACAAATGAACAGCGTTTGGTTCTGGGTTCTGTATCAGGATGGAGATCTGAACTGGACACTTGAAAGAGGGAAGATCCACAGCAAGGCTGGCTGACAGGGAAGGGGGAATCATCGCCTTTTTCTTTAAGACAGGGATGTGATGTGATTCACTTGTCTCTAGTAGCAGTTCAAGACAGATTGAAAGGCAAGTCTGAATGCAAGAAAACTGCTCTTGGAGCTATTATAGTCGTCAGGTAAAAAGATGACAGGGAATTGTGTGTTTATGAAATTAGAGTAAAGGAATAACCAGAGGCGACATGTAGGAGGTAGTTTTCATTCACAGGCCATGAGCATGGATTAAAGATGAGGGCTGAGATCAAAGGCTGATGTGGGAGAACATTTACACTACCATCACTTTACCCAATAAGGGATGATTGAACAGTCTTCAGGTAACTGGCATCAGGCTACCTTTTTTTGAAATATATACAGGAAAAAGACAGGTACAGTCCCTGTCCTCTTGAAATGTGCCTTTAAGTAAGGTAAAAATTGATAAGTAAATAAATTATCAAGGTTACAGTAGATAACAATAAAAGCTATGAAGAAAAATAGTAGGGAATTTTCTTATGTATCTTTGTAATCCCTGCCCAACTGCAGACTCTGACAACCAACAGGCTATTTAATATCTTCATAGTTCTCTCATTTCTAGGCTCTCATATCAATAGGATTATTGATATGATTTCCTAAATCTAACTTCCTTCATTCAGTATAATGCATTTCAGACCTATGGTGTTAGTGTTGATGCATGGATTTACCACGATTTATCCAGCTACCAGATAAATAATGTGTTTTTTTTTTAAATGAGAGACTTTGTTGAGTTGACTGGAATGTTAGTTTAAATATTAATTGTGAAAATGATTACAGACCTGTATGTTTGATGAGGCATATAGCGGGGACACTAATCAGTGAATTATACACTATGCAAATTTTATTTCAGTAAATATTAAAGAAGCTTCTATACAATTTTTCAAAAACTTGAAAGATAACTTCAAGAAAAACGAAAAACAGATTAATTAGTGCACTGGAGGGAATATAGCAGACTAGGAGCTACTTAATAATATATGGTGGTTAAGAAAATTGGCATTCATTCTGGAGAAGGAAAGGTGGTGTGTGAATTGAAGTGAAAAGCAAATGGTGCTGAGGGTTTGGGAGCTTTGTCAGTCGCATGGAAGAGTTTTGGATTTTGTCCTAAATTGCATGGCAGCACTGAAGTCACAGCCAAAGATGTCCCTCTTCCCACCTACTTTAAGAGATCATCACCTTGTGGTTTGTATGCCTACCTGGACCAGGAACTGAACCAGAGGGATGCAATGGCTGTGAGGACGTGAGTGGGTGGAGGTGGAGAAGGAGGTACAAATAGATACAAATGCTGATAATAATACACTCAAGTGTGTGCACACATGCACACAGAGACCTACACAGACATGAGCACAAACCATACTCATAGAGATCAACGTGACGACTGTCACATTGATAAGCTCTCTCTGCCACAGATCATGTGTTCTCCAACATTCAGAATTCCAGTGGGAGTTACACAGATAAACACATCTTCAGTAGGGAGATGGGGAGTTCACCTAAAGGCCATGGTCTCTGGCTGAGATGGATTCCTGTGATGTAGTTCAGTAGCGCACAGTAAGTGCTTGCTCTATGTCAAGCTCCATATTGGGCACTGGGGGCAGCCCTAAGAAAAATATATGGATAAAGTCTTACAGGTGCAGGAAAGTATAAAGTTACTCCAAAAGGAGATCACCAAAGCACACAGCTTTCTGATGAGCTCTATCTATTGATGTTGACCTGGTGACCACAGAATGTCACTTGAGAGGCACTGTCCCAGCTGTTGACCTCTGTCTGTGCAGTAGGGTGAGGAAGCAGAGTGTGGAGAGAATGGGAAGACAGGGAGAGGAAAGGGGGAAGGAGAGCTGGGACCTTGTTAACCTGGAGCCCTAATTTTTCCTAGAGCTCATAGCCAGGCATGACCCATGAATCTAGAGGTTTGGGGAAGATTTTTGTGTTTCCTGTCAGAGTCGCCATTCTGCCGACATAGCACTCAGGAGGGTCTCAGTAGAATTCATTTTCTACAAGTCTTATAAATCTTGGTGATCTCTAAAGACCACACTGATTTCTCAGAGAAGCCCCAGTTTTGTCCTGCCATTTTGCTTCCTATCTTAGCTTGTCATGTATCTTGACCCATACGTCAGAATCACTTTGTAACCGATGGAAGAGGGTACCACCTGGCCCTGCCTCTTTTGCTGCCCTTGTCTCTTTCTTGAAGATTTCTTGCTCTTTCTTTGGCACAACTGAGAGCCCCATTCCACTCCCACGAGCTTGTGAGAACATGCTCAGATTCTGGTGGGGGCTCGTGGGAGTGGTTTCCACCAGGATCTGGAATATGTCTGTATCCTTCTCACCGCTTTCTTGCTACAGAGCTTGGGGTTGGCTTTGACACCTCACCTCTTTGTATAAAACTGCTTTTCATGGGTTGGCAGACATCTGCATCTAGGGGAACGCTTCCAGTTGCTCCGCTTTGGGGAGGAAATGATGCAAATACAAACCCAGGGCTTAGTTCTTGGGAAATTCAGGAAGTGTGTCCCAGAAAGGGAGGGAGAAAAACATTTGTCAAAGTGCTTGTGCCGCTGGGTCCCCTTGTGAATGCTCTCTGCTCTTTGTGCCTGCCAGACTCTGAAGAATGAAACTCAAGCACAAAGCGAAGGAGGCACAGGCAAGGGAGGCCAGTAATGTTTTCTAATCCATGTGGATCAAAACCATGCAGGTTTTGATTCTGCGGTCTTCCTTAGTATGCTGGATTAATCACACGGATTAATAACACACACTCGCCTTCACTCACTCCTGCCTCCTGGCCTTTGTGCTCACTCCCCCCCCGCCCCCCAACTCTGTTTTTGAATTCCGTGAAGCTGGGCGAACAAAAGGAACAGCACTTTGTGAGTTACATGGCAGTTGGCCTGGTGGTCCACTCCTCCGGAAGATGGACTCCGCATTTCCTAGTGTGCAGAACGCTTGTTTGGGCTGCATGGTAACTAACCGCTACGACTTGTGGATTATTTAGGATGTCTTTGGGGGCTTATGTTCTGTGTCGTTTTGCTGAGTGAAAAGCAGCACATTGGAGTTCTTTACATTGCAAATAAGAACCGAGGCCAGGCCAAATGAATGAAAGGCGTCTGCCTTGAGGAGAGGTAGGGAAGGGCTTGGCTAGTGTGCTCACCTTGACTATGTTTAATGTTTCCCTTTCATAAACTCAACACCTCTGTATTGTCTAGGGCAGGATCAGAAAGACAGTTTTTGTTTAAACAATAACAGTAAGCAACACTCACTGAACACAGTTAGGTGCTAACTATCATTTTGATACTCATAGAAACCCTATGGGGAAGTTGTACTATTATCCCCTCCATTTTTTTTTTTTTTTGATAAAATAGTGAGTCGGGCCAGTCAGTATCTCACTGGGTCAGAGTTGAGACAATGTAGACGGGCGCTTCGCCAGTTGGTGATCTTTCTGGCCTACAGCTCATTTGTTTAAGCTTGGCTCACTGTGTCCTTGAGAATTATGTAAAGCTTTGAGCCCGTGTTTAATGTTTCCTAACACATTGTCCTTTCTTTAAAGAAATGAGGTCCCATGGCTAGAGAATAGAAACCACGATGATTTCCTATTCCAGTTCAGAGAAATGGTTAGAGAACAAGACAACAACTATCCATGGGGGGGCAAAATCCAAGTTCTGGGGAGGAAAGTCCTAGGCTTGGAGAGGTACTGATGAGCATTGCTGTACCATATCACTTATCCAGCCACGGTTCAAACACTGAATATCCTCTGCTCTATGACAGGGACAGGGCTCTGGCTAGGCTCAGCAATCACCTATGTCTATGATTATACAACTAGGGCTTTCTGAAAGAAATCACATTCCTCAATGAGAAAAATCACGTTGGGGGGCTGATCACTCATGACACAGGCAACCCTGAAACACTGTGAAAATAGTGTCAGTCTTAACAAAAGGACTGGTAGTGTTATAAAGGAAGGTGAATGGTTATTAAAAATCAGTACAGTATATACTCGAAAAATCTCTGAGGGGTTAAATGTAAAGAGACACTTGGAGGACTCAGGCACCCAAAGTTTGAATCTGGGAGATTTCCAGTTATCTTTGGGAGACATACAGTTGGACCTGAGTAGAAAAGGATATGATGTTGGGTGGGTATGTTCCACAGTTCTATTCCTTGTAAGCTGATGTGTTCTTCTGAATAAGTCATATTTACTTTCTCTTTATACACATAAAAAAGAAAAGTTCTTTCATATTATATATTGAATGGAAAAGAAATAAATGAAAGGACAAAACTGCTCCTAGGTGTGGTGGAGGAGGAGGTTTATTATATATATACACGGGAGAGCAGAGTCAGAGACAGGGACGTCTGGGAGGGTCCAGAGTGGACGTGAGTGGACTGAGCTGTGCCACGTGGTAGAGGGGGAGAAGGGAGGGGGGAGAGAGGGGAACCAGGTGCAGCAGACAGGAGGCCAAAGGTACAGAGAGAGGGGGTGCCCAGAATGCTTGGATTGCATAGAGAAGAGCAGCCGAGCCCCCAAGCTGGAGAAGTTGAGGGGAGCAGGTGGAGTATGCCAGTCAGGAGGACCCTGTAGCAGGGTAGCGATTAAGGGGTGCAGGAAGAACTGGTGGCCAGGACTGCGTTGATATGTTAAGTAGGTACCTCAGCCATTTGTCCCAAGTTTGAAACCTAACGTGTACCCTGTGCTTTGGCCTTATTCAGCCCTCCCTCTTTTCTGTCATTAATACCTCTCCCTTTCATCCTCCTGCTCTGTGTCCCCTCCCTTCTACTTTCAAATAAGAAGGGTACATATAGGAATACACACAGATACATGTATGTATACTTGTGGGTCGGTAAGATTCTAGAACAACAAGCAAGATAAAATGTGCACTATTTTGCATCTGACCTTTTTTTGGCCTTTTGTAAGGTTCAATTGTCTTTCACCCATCAATTACAGTGACAATTAATACCATGCATTCGTCACATTGTTCTTTCCCTCTGTCTAAAAGTGTGGTTCCTCAATTTCTGAGCTGTCTGAGAGATCAAAACAATCGTGACGAGTCAAGTTCTGTAAGCATAATGTGACAGCCACACATGCCAGGATCAATAGTGTGACATAGTGCAGCCTCATCTAGGGCGTGACATTTGCGCCCACAGTGACATCTAAACATAAGATTCTTTTGCCTTCTTGTGGAGCCAGGCAGACACACTTCTCTTGAACTTCCGTAGCAATAGAGCAATCACGGTGCATGGTTTATCAGCAAAGGAGTATCTAGTATAGGATTTATAAGCCCTGCTAGGTATCTACCAGTGTAGATCGAAAGAACGGCCCATATGTTGACATGCTTTATTTAAGAACAGTGAATAACATCAATCCATTCATCCGCTATAATAGTCTCTATATCTAATGTAATTTCTCTTAAATGTCTACTCCTATGTATGAAATTGCAAGTTTTAAGATTTGAGAAACACCCAGGGGTCTGGAGATATGGCTCAGTAGCCAAGGGCCCTCACTGCTTTGCAGAAGACCAGAGTTCAATTCTCATCACCCACATTGGGTGGCTTAAAACCACCCAAGGTATCTGCTCTAGGTTGCTGTAAAAAGACACTGACCAAAACCAACTTGGGGAGCAAAGGGTTTCCTTTATTTTATTATTATGTCTTTTCATCCTTGAGGTTATAGTCCACCAGCCAAAGCAGGAGATCCTCCAGAGGTGGAACCGCCCACAGTAGGAGGGATCCTCCCACATCAATCATTGCTTAAGGTGTGGCCACCAGACAGTCTGATCTGAGCCATTCCTTAGTTGAGATGCCTTCAAATTATCCAGGGCTGTGTTGAGCTAACAAGTAGTTAGTTAACCCAGACACTTCCATTCCTGTCCAACTTGGCATAGAAACAAATTATTGTTAAACAATAACACCCTCCTTTCTTGTCCTCCAAGATCTCATGTTAATTTTGGTACTATAATATAAAATGTGAGTATCTGATTTATATCAATTAATGGGATGACCATATCCATTTCCCAGCAAATGAAATAATTTCATTCTTTTTTTTTAATGGCTGAATAAAACTCTATTGGGCATGTATGCATTTTCCTTCTCCATTCACTTTCTGATTGAGTTTTAGTTTGATCCCATGACTTGGCTAGTGTGAATAGTTTTGCATGACGTGTGGTATCTGTGATATGTTACCTTCGAGCCCTTCAGTATATACCCAGGAGTGGTAGAGTTGAGTCACATGGCAGTTCTGTTTTAAGTTGTTTTGAGGGACTGCCAGACTGACCTCTATACTTTCTGGGCCAATTTATACTCCTACCATTACTGTATAAATCTCTCTTTTCTCCACATCCTTACCTGCATTTATTGTCACGTATTTTCTTAGTTATAGCCATTCTCACAGGGGTGGAATGGAATCTCAATGTAGTTTTAATTCGTGTTTCCCTGATTTCTGAGGATGTCGGACATTTTCATAATTTTATTGGCCATTTGTACTTCTGAAAATTTTCTATTTGTTTCATTAGTCCATTTATTCTTTATTTTTTTGAGTTCTTTGTATGTTCTGGATGTTATTCCTCAGTCAGTCATATAGGTATAAAGTATTTTCTCCTATTCTGTAGGCTGGAGAAAAACTTGTTCGTTTTGTAGTGCAGAAGTTTTGGTGAATTCTTGGTATTACTTAGTGGACCACCAGAATCCTTCAGAATAAGCCTTGCCTGTGCCTGTTTCTTGACACACTTCTCTTAGAGGTGGTTCAGACATTAAGATAGTGAGAAAAATTACATATGAAAAAAAAAGTTTTCAAACTATCACATTATACTAAAATTATCTCATATTTACCAATGTCAGATGAACTAGTTTGCTTAACAGAACGTATATTGTAACAGGTAGTATTTGAAAAAAAAAATCAAGTGATATTTAAATATTTACCATGGTCCAGCTGCTCCTAGAGTATACTTTCCAGGATGAAGTGAATTTGTTATTCTGTGTGATATTAATAGCAAAACACTGTTACTACATTGTTGGCCAATGCACACTACTGAAAACTTTTCACACAAAGCAGTATCTTTAGACTATATCTGGTGGACTGCAATTTCTTTGAACATTGAAGGTTAAGAAAAAGCAATACTAATGTTAGATGATATTAACTGAAAATTAAATAGTATCACTGACTCTGCTCCACTATTTGCATGTATCTATCTCATTTGTCATAATCTTGAGTAAACATTTTAAATGAATTATCCAATTTCTGCTAGTCAGTTGTAACAATAGGAAACAGACCAAGACAGAACTCATTTTTAATAAACGCCTTTTCAAGCATGGTCGGGTTTCTCTCAGACTTTGATTTTAGGAAGAAGGAAGAGGTTAAACCCAGAAATGATGGCTAGACATTCATGCCGCTTTTCCAACAGTAGACTTTCTCTGCATCCTGCTAGATTTCAGGAATTTTTGCCACATTGATGCTTTACTGTAGATTATTAAAAAGACCCTTAGTGGAGCTGTGAGGCCGGCTCTGGGAGGGGCTGCCCATCAAGTTGCTCTGTGTTTCTCATCAGTTGATTCTGTAACAGTGAATTCATTCTCCCCCTTCTGCATCATTAAGCCAGGATACGACGGTGCACATTAGCAAAATGCACTTTTTGTTTTCTATTGTTTGAAGCTTATCTTTATTTATCAATACCACAGGAACTAGTTTTTGCTTTAACCTCTAGCTGTGTTAAGATAAAAATCTAACGTTCTAATAGACTTGACAAGACCGTTAGCTTTGAGAGCCTGGGCGTAGAGAGGGAGCCTACTGGGGAGTTCATCCTGGGATCACTAGGTCACTGGAAGCATATGCTTTCTGCAGGAGTGCCAGGAAGCCACACTGAGTATTCCAGAGCAGAACCAAATGTCTTTTTAATTACCTATGACTTGCTTTATTTCAAGATGCTATAGCCTGGCATAGATATGAGCCAGAAAAACACTAATGTGGGCATTATTTATTTAAAGATTTAGGCTTTGACCAATTCTAACATAATATTTAATGATGTATAGTCAAGGGAGGTTGTTTACGGTTAAAACTGTGAAAGGATTATTATTGGTTTACTCTGTCTGGAAAGAAAAATGATTGTGTGTGTGTGTGTGTGTGTGTGTGTGTGTGTGTGTGTACTTTCTAGTACTTAACATTGGGAGGTTCAAATTAATAGTGCACCAGGCAGTTATTTCTATTCAGTTAACTATAGAAAGCATGGTCAATTGAATCAGAGATCCTGCCATCTGCCTAACTTGATGAAACTCATCACCATGAGCCCGGGAGAGGGCCCAGTAGGTGAAGGCACTCGCCACTGAGTCTAGCGGCCTGAGTTCTATCCCTGGGACACACACGATAGAGAGAGAGAGAATCCACTTCACAAAGTTGTCCTCTGACTCCACATGCAAACTATGTCACACACATGTGCGCGCACACACATGAACGAATATAACTCAAAATAAAACTCATCAAGGTTTTTTTTTTGTTTTTTGTTTTTTGTTTTTTGTTTTTTTGTTTTTTGTTTTTCGAGACAGGGTTTCTCTGTGTAGCTTTGTGCCTTTCCTGGAACTCACTTTGGAGACCAGGCTAGCCTCGAACTCACAGAGATCCACCTGCCTCTGTCTCCGGAGTGCTGGGATTAAAGGCTTGCGCCACCACTGCCCAGCTCATTGATATTTTTAAAGACTCCGTATATACTCAGCTATTATAGAGTTGCAGTCCTAAAGTATATACAATATTTCCTAAGATTTTCAACTGTTGTGTGTGTATGGTTGCTTTGCCTGCATGCATGTCTGCAAACCACATGCATGCAGTACTGATGGAGGCCAGAAGAGGGTGTTAGACAACCCCCTCCCAGCCCCTGTATTGGTGAAATTATTACGGCCACTCCATGTAGTTAAAAGGGAGGTTTATTTTGTGGGGTAACTTACAAGTGAAGGGATAGGTAGGTTGCAGGGTCTGGGAAAGGCATAGCGCAGTCTTGCGGTGTTCTCTGGAGAACTCTGCTCATTCTACTTCCAGCGTCCAGGGTCCAGGAACCAAGAGAGCCCATGCATCCAGTTCTCAGGTCTTCAGCATCCTCTCTCAGGCCCGCCTTGTAGGCGTGACCATTACCGAAGCCTCAATGGGGGTTACAACTTCCAGGTCAAAACTGGAATGGCTACCCACTATAACCCTGCCCCATGACTGGTGTTACAGATAGTTGTTAGCTATCATGTTGGTGCTGAGAATTGAACCTGGGTCCTCTGCAAGATCAACACGTGCTCTTAACAACTGAGCCAACTCTCCAGCCCCCCAATGTGTACAATCTTAATGTTTTATAGATAATTGTTTATCTTTCTATTCAGCTTCACAATGCAGTTCAATAAATCTTTATATATATTATATTAATAGCTCAACAATTTTATACCTACTTGACTTTGCTATCATTGAATTATGTGTTTCCCCCTTGGGGAACATTTAGATTGCTTTCATTTACTTATTCCTTTCATGGATGACTTGCCTCTGTAGAACCAAAGAGCTATATTGAAGTAAAGTATTGCCCCTGCTTCATAATGAATAGGTTCATCAGCAAAAATGGCCGTAATACAGAATGCAAAAGTCACAAACTCCTGCACAGAGGGAAATATCATTCCATCATTTTATGAATAATGGTTTAATCTTTGAAAGTGGTAATTATTAAAAGTGCTGCCAGGTCCTGCATGGTGCTGGGCTAATGATGATGGAGACAGTGGTAAGTGATGATCATCAACAGTGGTGGTATTGCTGGAAGGTTTACCGAGCTTTCACTATGTGCTGGATACTCCTTGAAGACTCTATGTGTATTAACTCATTTAGTCCCTATGAAGGAAGGTCCATAGTCATTCCCATTTTATAGCATAGAACATCTATATTAATGTTACATTTCTAATTATTGTGCACTAATAGTTCTTACATCTTTCATATTGATAGCTGTATTAAACTGCTTCACAAGCGTGTTTTATGTATTTCTCCTAAAATCCTTGGGAGGAGTGCTCTTAATGCTCCAGTTGTACATGTGAAGTGGAGGTCAAGGAGAGCAAGGCTAGTGACTGAGGTCACACTAACTCAGCGTGGTGAAGTTAGATGATTTACCAGCCCTAAAGCAGAACCTATGTCTGTTCTCCCAGGTTCATCTCCTTCCCTGTAAGCTGTTGTGATATTTATTGTCCTTTTCATTCTTTCTGTCTAAGGTTGTTCTCTGCCCCTCTCTACACCTGCCTCACTCTTAGCTTTCTGTAGACCTTCCTCTTTCCCATTTGCATGGCCTGCCATGCACAGCCCACGATGTGCAGTGTCCTTGAGGCTTACCAGAGCTTTAGGGTTGATTTGGTCCCCATACCTCCAGTTCAGATTCCTTCAAAAACAGTTTGATGGAGCTAATGAGGCTGAGGGCTTATTCCACCATCTGGATCAGGGAGGTGTGTGGGCTGAATAGTACATACAGGTTGTAGGTGGATTACACTCTCTCAGAGGAATGTCCAGGTAGAAAAGCAGTGATAGAATACAGTTACCGATTAGAAGACTAAAGCATGAAAGCTTCGTGAGCGGGGGAAGGGAGCGTATGGGCCTTCTTAGCTACTCATGCCCTCCCTTCTCAGCTTTTTCATAGAACTTTCATATTCAATTGTGCGTGAAGATGTCCAGAGTTCAGTAAGCATCTTTCTCTGGCCACCATCACGGCCACCTCGTCTGCTACCTTTGTACTATAATGCATCTCTGGGAAGCGTGAACAGCACTCTTCTTTACCTCTGTGCTTGAGGTTCTGGAGATGGTGCTGAGGATTGAACCCAGGGCCTTGTTCATGCTATGCCACTGACCTGCATCTCAGCCCTGGAGTCCTTTCAGGCTCTCAGTATGTAGCTCAAACAGGCTTCGACCCTGAACTCTGCCTGCCTTGGTTTTCCAAGTGCTGCTGGCATAGCAGGTGTGAGCCACCACACCTGTCTGGAATTCTCTGTCCTGATCCCAGCGTCCTCTTTTATTCTTGCTTTTGAATGAGGATGAAGACAGCTGGAAAGGACCCAGTTTGTACAAATATTGGAGGGCCCTCGGCTTTCCCCTAATGTTGTCACCTAAAGTGATGCTGGATAACATGCTTGAGATTATCTACTGTTTCTTAATTTTATTTAAAGATGAAAAGGATAAAAATCTTTCCTTCCAGGCTGGGTGGTGGTGGCACATGTCTTTAATCCCAGCACTTGGGAAGAAGAGTCAGGAGGATCTCTGTGAGTTAGAGGCCAGCCTGGTCTACAGAGCAAGATTTAGGACAGGCACCAAAACTACACATAGAAACCTTGTCTTGAAAAAACAAAAACCAACCAACCAAACAACAACAACAACAACAACAACAAAAAAAAAAAAAAAAAAAAACCTTTCCTTCTGGGTGCAGACATTCAGAGCTTATGAATATTAGTAATTGTTAGCATTTATGATGGTGTTAGTTTAATAAATTTGTGTTGTTAAAACTAATAGCCTTGGAGGAGGACAAGCTTTTCCCCCACATTTCAATCTTAACATTACCAAAAACTTGGGCTTCTGAAATATCTTTCAAATACGTGTCAGAAAGCGAATCTTGGCTAACTGCATGGCATCTTTTCAGAATACTCGATCACATGATGACTTTCATAAATATTCTGTTTGACACAGAAAACGTTTAGCTTGTTTTCCCTTTTACAGCATTGTTTTAGTTTTGCTACACTGAGTTGTTTTTTCAGAGTAAAGAGAAGTCAATCAAAAGGAATTAATTTTGTGATTTAAATGCATGTATTACAAATGAAAAGGAGATATTAAAATCCCCATTTCTTATGGGAAGACAGCATGGGGGTGGTCATTGATAGGGTTCTTGGTGAAGAAGAGATTTGGTTTTTTGTGTGAACTCTGGAGCTTGTTTGGTGAAATTGCATTAGTGTAACACACTGGTATTTTGAGAATGGATGATTCCATTTGGATTTAGTTTGCCATTCTCGTACATTTAAACGTTCTTATTTTGTGTTCTGAGTGGTGAGATGTGCCTGACAGTTCCCTAGAGCTGCATGGTGTAAGTTGCACACAGTGGGAGGATGCAGAATTCTCAGACTCATCCAAATCGGCCCCAGTTCTTGTCTGGTTAGTTTCTCTTTGACATCTGGAAGAAGAGCAGAAACCATGGTGACAAGACAATGAGGCTTTCCTATCAGTGTGGGACCTCAGAAACTGATGTCATCTTTCTAATCTAATGCTGTCCAGGCATATCTCCATTTTGTAGTGTCCATTATGGAATTTAAGTGTGGGCTTGTTTCTACACAGACATGGAAAAAGCATATAATCTTTCAGTCTGGATATTTTGAAATGGAAAAGAGTTGTTGTATGTAAAATTTACAATCTTTCTGATTAACTTAGCATAAGCTTCTTCCTTTATATCATGGAGCAATAATATCACATTAGGGCAGATTGGGTGAGAATTTATAAATAGAATAATTAGTATAGTGCCTGGTCCACAGTAGGTACTCAATAGATAGTTGGCTTATCTATTCATTTCTTTTAATATATATATATATATATATATATATATATATATATATATATTTGATTTTTCGAGACAGGGTTTCTCTGTGTAGCTTTGCGCCTTTCCTGGGACTCACTTGGTAGCCCAGGCTGGCCTCGAACTTACAGAGATCCGCCTGCCTCTGCCTCCCGAGTGCTGGGATTAAAGGCGTGAGCCACCACCGCCCGGCTCTTTTAGTATATTCTATCTTGAGATTCAATAAAGCATTGATCTCTGTCTATGTCTCTTGAAATAACTTATTCCAGATTGAATGTGATAAGAGATAAGGTCTAAAAGAAAAATCACTCAAAATCTGAACAAACCTTTATATGTTAGAGAATTATATTAGATTGAGGAGTCTTTCAAGTATGTTGAGTGTTTGATGGTCCTTCTGGTTCTTCATGTGTCAGTGGTTTCCAACTTAGTACTCTAAGTACCTGGAAGATCTCTGGCCATACAGGTATGACTGCAAATCAGTCACCTTGGTGTAGGCATGTCTCCACTATCTGTTATTTATTTACCTAACCACCTACCAATGAACGCCAGGAGATCTGTTATGGGGATGGCGTCCATGGTTATAGAGAGCAGGTTGCCCCAAAGTAAGCCACTTTCAAGCTATAGAAGCAGGAAAGCCAATGGTGTGATTTCAGAGTCTGAAAGCATGAGAGCTGAAGAATCCAGTGATGTAGCTCCCAGCTGATGACTGAAGCCCACAGGGTAGAAGAGGCCACTGGTATAAGTCACAGACAGCTGAAGAACCAGGGACTTCAATGTCCTAAGGCAGGAGATGGCAACTGGCCCAGCTTAAGCAGAGAGAGCAAATTGGCCTCTCCCCTCCCCCTTTTCATATTTTTCTTATTTTGTCCTCAACAAATTAGGAATAGGATGATTCCATTCCATGGCTTCTTTAATCTATTGATCCTAACACTACTCTTTTCTCTAAATGCCCTCAGAATATACTCAAGAACAATATGTTGTTACCTAGATGAGCATCTCATAGACAGGGAAGTAGACAAGTAAAGTTGATGCCATTATATGTAATATTGATTACATGTCTGTGGTAGTTTAAATGAGAATGGTTCCCATGGGCTCAGATGTTGGAGTATTTGGTACCCTGTTGGTGGTAAGTTGGGTAGGTTGAGGAGGTGTGGCCTTGGTGGAGGAAAGATGCCACTGGGGGTAGGCTTTGAGGTTTTGAAAGCCTTGTTACATTCCTAGTAAACTCTCTCTGCTTCATACTTGCTGTTGAAGATGTGTGCTCTCAGCTTGCTCTTCCAGCTGTCATGTTTCCAAGTTGTGACTGACACTTTATTCCTCTTGAACTATAATCTCAAATGAACTCTTCTTTCTGTAAGTTGCTTCTGGTCATGGTATTTTATTGTAGCAATAGAAAAGTAGTATATAAGTTGGTACCAAGGAATGGGACATTGCTGTGACAAGCCTAACCATGTTTTCTGGAGGAATGTGAGACTTTGAAACACTGGACAAGAAAAGTGGTTGAACACTGTAAATAGTTTAATTGGCCAATCCCAGTAGCAGACTGAAAGACAGTGCTGAAAGGCATGTGTAATATTGAAGCTCAGAATAAGAGATTTTACAGGGGAACAATATTAGTAACTGGTCTAGAGGTCATTCCTGTGATATTTTGACAAATATTTGTTGTTTTGCTTTTTGGGGGGCCCACCACCCAGCTTCCAAATAAATCACCCATGGAGTCTTATTCTTAATTATGAATGCCCAGCTTGCTTTGTTTCTAGTCAGCTTTCCTTAACTTAACTTATCCCATCTACTTTTTACCTCTGGGCTTTTCCTCTTCTCTTACTTCTGTATCTTACTCTTACTCCGTGGCTTGTTGTGTGTCTGGGTGGCTGGCCCCTGAAGTTCTCCTTCTCTGGCTGCTCCTAGATCTCTCATCCCAGTTTTCTCCTTCTATATATACTCTCTGCCTACCATCCCCACCTATCCTGTCTCCTGCCTTGCTATAGGCCATTCTGATCTTTATTAGACCATCAGGCATTTTAGACAGGCACAGTAACACAGCTTCACAGAGTTAAACAAATACAACATAAACAAAAGTGATACACTTTAAAATATTCTACAACAAACACTCTGGCTGCTTTCTGCCCTTGTCCTAGGAACTTGCCTGAGTTAAATTGAAAAGTAATGAACTAATTTCTTTGATAGAGGTAATTTCAGTATAGCATAATATTAAATCTGTGGTATGATTATTATTAATGACTGGTGTTGAGGTTTATAATGGAAAAAAATGAGTGAAGTGGAAAGAAATACAAATATAGAGGTTAAAGAGAAAAGATCACCAAGAACTTAACACTGTGGGCAAGACCTGTGAGGCCCAATCTTCACTGGCATAGAGCAAAACCAATCCATGCTAAGAGGCCTTTTCTGCCCTATAACACAACAATGAACAAAAGCTGTTGTAAATGCGATTCAAGGGAGCCAAGGCTCACACCAAGCTGGTAGCTGAATTTGGCAGTGCTTTCCACATGGTGCTAATTTTAGATTCCTGAAGGGTATAAGAATAAAGGGGCTCCAGAACCCTCCTCTGTTGTTTCAGAGAGCCTCTGTGGCCATGCACTGTGTGGCAGGGTAATCCCTACATGAAGGGAAAGAAGCTCTGAGAGGAAGTTGCCTGAAAACTGAAAGTAAAACCTGGTTGTGTTGGAGACATCAGGATATTGGAGAGTCATGATATATCTGCCAGGGAGACCTGCATGCAGGAAGATGAACCAGTCTAAGAAAGAGATGAATGGTTCAGTCAGCAAAGTTGGTAGAGTGGGGCTATCTAAGCTCTTTGACACCACAGAATTTGATGTTTTTCCTCCTGGGTTTACGTCTTGCCTTGGTGCAATACTTTCTTGTTATGGTCCCATCCCTCTCTTTTGGAACAATAATATATACAATTAAGAGATTGCCTTGGATCACAGAAGAGACTTGGACTTTTAGGCAGTGTTACTACTGGATGACTGTGGAGAATTTTAGAGTTGGAATTTTAAAGCTGTACTTTGCATTATGGTATGGTCACAAGCCTACGAGAACCAGGGAACAGAATATATGGTGGCTTGAGTTAGAATCTTCCCCATAGACTTGGATGTTTAAATACTTGGTCTTTGGTTAGTGACATTGTTTTGGTAGGGTTAGCATGTGTGGCCTTGCCCAAGGAAGTATGACACTGGTAGTTGGCATTAAGGTTTCAAAAGCTTGTGCCATCTCCAGTATGCTATCTCTGCTTTGTGTTTGTTATTGAAAATATGAGCTCCCAGCTGCTGCACGAGTTACCATACCTGCCTGCTGTCCTGCCTCTATGCAGTGATGGACACTTATCCCTCTGGAACAGTATGACCAAACAAATGCTCTTTCCTACAAGTTGCTTTTGGTCATGGTGTTTTATCACAGCAATTAGAAAAGCTTTCTAAGCATTCACTGGTGGCTCTATTTTATGTCACAGATCACTTCCCATTTTCCAGAATTTTAGAACAGTAGAATGATATAATCCGTTCTCCTTTGTCAGGGGGTAAGAGGTACTTGTTGCTTTTTTGGTTTCTGTATCAAAACTTCATTACTTCTTGAACTATTCACCATTCCACTGAATGGCATCCACAATGTGTTTACTAATTCCCTTGTTTAGGGGCACTTGCGTTGTCTCCATTTGGGCTATGACAAATGAAGCTGAGATTGTCATTTGTTTTCCAAGTCTTTATGTGGATATATGTTTTCATTTTCCTTCTATTGAAGAGTGCCATAGTCAGAGCAGGTGGTTTTAATTTGCATATTGATGACAGTAATGTAGAGAATCTTTTTACATGCTAATTTGATATTCACATATCTTCCTTTGTGAATGTTTATATTTTTCTTATTGTTGAGTTTTGACGGTTCTTCATTGTGGAAATGAATTCTTTATCAAGTACTGCATATTTGCAATTACTGTCTCCTACTCTTGATTTTGTTTTATATTTTTTTTCCTGACACCATCTTTTATTTTGTTTTTAACTGTCAACTAATAACATTGACTTTGTTGGCATACAGTTCTGAGTTTAACACCCAGGCATATCCCTGGAACCATCCCTGTAATCAGGGTACAGAACAGCTCCCGGTGAAACCTCTCATGTATCCTCCATTTTCTACTCACCTCTTTGATCAGGTTTTGGTCATTGTGGTTTTAGTCTTTTTAAGAATGTCGTACAAATAGAACCACACAGTCTGTGACCTTCCGTGAATGGCTTATTTCATCCTGCGTTTTGAGAATCATCCAACTTCTTACTCAAATCAATAGTCCAACCCTTTGTATTGGTTTTTTTTTTTGTTTGTTTGTTTATTTGTTTGTTTTTTCGAGACAGGGTTTCTCTGTGTAGCTTTGCGCCTTTTCCTGGAACTCACTCGGTAGCCCAGGCTGGCCTCGAACTCACAGAGATCTGCCTGCCTCTGCCTCCCGAGTGCTGGGATTAAAGGTGTGCGCCACCACTGCCTGGCCAACCCTTTGTATTGTTGAGTTACATTCCATTTTGTGCTTAGCCATTAGCCATTGACTGAAGGACATCTAAATTGTCATCTTTTTTCTGTCTTCTCTTCATTTGTAATTTCCCTGACAATCCTGGATAGGGTTGTCTTGCTATTACATATTTCATAGAACTTTGGTATTTGTCTTGTATGTATATGACTTTGTGTGTGTGTGTGTGTGTGTGTGTGTGTGTGTGTGTGTGTGTGTGCACATATGTACAGATGCATGAGCATGTGTGTGGAGACCAGGGAACAACTCTGAGAGTTTATTCCTTAGGACCCATTTTTTTTTTTTTTTTGAAACAGGGTTTCTAATTGGTCTGGAACCACCAAGGAGGCTAAGCTAACTGGCCAGTGAGTTTCAGGGATCTGACTGTCTCCACCTCCTCGGTGCTAGATTTGCAAGTAGAGGCCACCACACCTGCCTTTTCTCTATGGGTTGTGGGGCTCTAACTTGGGTCCTCACAATCATGCCTCAGGCATTTCCCCGATGGAGCCATCTCCCTAGCATGGCCCCCATCATCATTGTCTATGTCTTTACCTACTTGAGTCTTAGTTTCTCTGAGGTTTTCTTGTCTGGGAGGCTTTGCAGCCTTCCTCAGCTGTCTGGTCCCAGCATACTTCCCTGAGAACAATGCACATGCTAATCTTCACAGGCACACTCCCTTTCTCCTCAACTCCAGGAGTCTTGAGAGTCTGCCAAGGTTCTTCTGAGCTGTTCCATGGCTGGAAACTCTCCCAAGGCTGCAAGCCAGACAGTCTTCAAGAGCTCAACTTCTGTCATCTTTCTAGGTCCATTTGCTTTCTCCATTGCATTCTAGATAGTTCTTAACAGCTTCTAAGATACCTGCCCTGGTTTCTATGAATCACAACCAAGTGAATTTTATTGCACACTAATGATTTGATTTGTTAAATGCAGAAGATACTTTTGGTTTATCTCTTGAAACTCTAAAGTCATAGTCTTTTACATCTTATCATAATCTTCTTAGAGTTACTTGAGGCACATACTTGAATTTGCTCAATAATGTGTGTTTATTAGTATGTTGTCCTGCCTTAAAGAGCTAAAACACAAATACACTTGTCTTGAGTTGTTTCAACTGTGAAAGTTAAGTAACAGAAAATCTCCCAAGTCTAATCTATTTGTGGTGTTAAAATGAGGAAAATGATGAAATATAGACAATTATTTGCTAGAAATAATATTTCCTAGAAATATTCTAGGTTGTTTTTCATGAAAATGTGCTTTTCTGTATGTCATTATGATGACAGACAGACAGATACACCAGAAAAAGAAAGAGAGAGAGAGAGAGAGAGAGAGAGAGAGAGAGAGAGAGAGAGAGAGAGAGAGAGAGTAAAATCGGGCAAGAGAGCATCTTCAGGACAAAAGGCCATAGTGGAATTGTTACTACGGTAGTTCCCTGTCCTGGCTGCCTATTTCATATGTTCATTACCTACCACAAGCTGGCAGCCACTGTATTGGATTACTGTCCCATCCTTCTGCATGTTTCATGGTAAAGGGAAAGAAAAAGATAAGATAACAGAGTATTACAGCTTAAAGAGGAGTTATTTATAGGTATGGCAGAAGAGGCCAACATTTCCAATGGAAAGATGGTCATGAACACACACACACTGTCCTGTGACAAATGTCCATGGAGGTCACGTGAGGTTAGTTGAATCTTAAAAATGGAAAGAGGACAGGAAAGGAGTGGGTGGATGACACAGAGAGACTTGGGATATGAAGGGGGGTTTACTCTGGAAGACTTGGTCTCCATGAGTGTGAGGATGAGGCTGGGAATAGAGAAGGTATGCAGTGTTGGTTAAGGAATATAAATACATCTCCTTCCATCTAAAATGCCTGCTTCTCAATGGAGACCTGCAGGAGGTAATATTTTAACCCTGACCATGGCTATTTGTATGAAGGAGAATTTCAGGGCAAGTCAGTAATTCCAAGTAAAGATAAAATTTGTTAAGAGAGACCTTACCCCAGCTTATTTCCCATGGATAAGAGGGCCCTGGTCATCCTCCATAGACTTGACCCTGACTATCACCTCAATAGAATAGAGCTTTGCAAAGGAACGTGGAGAGAATGATGTAAACAAGGCAGCCACTTAGCCATTCATTAGTGAGCATGGAGAAGAAAGGAAAGAATATTAATTCAGACTGGCATGAAGGAGCTAGGGTGTGTGCACATTATGAGGGTGACTGGTGTGAAGGGTGTGTGGGGATTGTGTGCGTGGGCTGGTGTGAAGGTGTTAGAGTGTGTGGGGATGCATGGGCTGGTGTGAAGGTGCTGGAGTGTGTGGAGATTCTGAGCTTGTCCAGCTAAAGAGATATCCATGTGATAAGCCATATCTCAGATTCAAATCCTCTGTCCACCAGACTTTCTAAAATGCTCCTGACCAGGGTCCTTATTTCTTGTCCTTATTCCTCCAAATGGGCTTGCTAACCTGCCAGACAGGGATAAGCTTCAGCTGTGTGCAAAGGGACTCCTACCCAGTTAGCACCGAGAAAAGATCACTTTTGTAGGTGGTTACTTCTTAATTTCTAGTTGCCTCTACACTTTTTCTTGGGCTTCTCCTTGAGTACATTTCTTGTCTATAGCTTTGACCAGTTTCCAACCAGCCTAACACAATTTAGGAATAACGTGGAGAATGCTATTTTTAGCTGTGTCACAGAAGTACTTCTGTTAAGGGCAATTTTATCAGCCCATGTTGACCTGGAACTTACTTTGTAGCCCAGGCTGGCTCATAGTGACCCTCTTACCTCAGCCTCTGGAGTGCTGAGATTACAGGTGTGAACCATTATGCCCAGTTCCAAATCAGTGTTTATTAATAATTCCTTAAACTCAAAAGTTCCTGACATCCCTGGGACTAAACGGATTTGATGATTTAAGAACACGTTAATTGATCATGATTCCAAACAGTGACCTTTTGTGGATAACCTACTGCACATTTAGTTGGGTGGTTTGTACAACTTGATTTTAAATGCTGCAAAGGAGGGGGTATTTCTCCCTTCTCCTGCTCTCTGTGAACAAGAGGTAACAGAAGGTCAGGAATGGAGAGAGAGATGGGGAGGGAGAGGTAAAGGAGAGAGAGTTAGGTTGATGGTAAATTTTAGAATGCAGAGGGTGGTGTGATTTCATAATTGTGCAGTGTCTCCAAGTGTTCTGGATATAAACATGTGGAAAACACTTGATCAGGTACTTTTTGACCATGAATGGAACATGTTTGCCCCGTGATTTTAGAGCAGAAGGATAAACAGACTGTGAGTATGATAATTAGATGGAATTGAAGGTGGCATAGGGTGCTATGTTCAATATCAGCTTATAATTCCTTCCAGCTAAGGTTATCAAACAAATCTAGAAAAAAAACCCTAATTCCCAGACTGCTGCTTACAATATTCCATATTGTTTGAAGTATTTGCTCAGTGAACACTTGCAGCTGGTACTGAGCTCTAGGTACTGAGAAGAGAGTGTGCGGGAAGCAGATGTGCGCTGTTCCCGGGGGCTTTAAGTACTAGGGGTGTTGTTCTGATTGTCAGAAATACAAAAGGAAAGGAAGGAAGGAAGGGAGGGAGGGAGAAAGGAAGAAAGAAAGGGAGAAGGAAAAAGAAAGAATGAAAGACAGACAGACAGAGAGAGAGAGAAAGAGAGAGAAAGAAAGAAAGAAAGAAAGAAAGAAAGAAAGAAAGAAAGAAAGAAAGAAAGAAGAAAGAAAGAAAGGAAGGAAGGAAGAAAGGAGTTATTGTGTCTGGCTCCAATTTCCATTTTCTTGTACGATTTTTATCTATCTCATCAAGTTAGCACTTCTCCTTTGACTTATTCTGGAAAAACATTTCCTTTTCAGCTACAAACTGTTGGGGGAGGGCCTTCGGAGGCTTCCTCTGCTACAGTATGATGGTCTGCAAACTAAAGGTACTTGAGAACCATTGGTCTATGGCTGGGCTCTCTGAGACCTGCACGGGGGAACATTTTAATTCTGTCTTGTTTTCTCCCAGGAGTCCTATGTCTGCATGCAGAGAACGTCCAGGCCAAAGTCAGAATGAAGTCAGCATCAAAACAGAGGGGGCGGGGCCTGGGAAGTTAGTGCTCCATAAACAGATAAATCAAAAATGGTTACGGACACATATATTTTTATCTTGAATCATGGAAGGGGACATATATGATTTTTAAAGTTACATGTTGAACTTCCATTACTTGATTGTGATTCAAAGATAGTCACATTTTATGGATGACCTCCTGGGAACACTATCCTCAAGGCAGTGGGACACGGAACAAACACTTTGATTTTCACACTTGAAGTCTTCTATATGTTTCCAATGTGTAGAGAGGAGGTTAAGAGTTTATTTAAGGAGGCCAAATAAATACATTCTGCTTGGTCACAGAGTATATTGTGATTCATTATTGTATATGCATCCTATTACCTAGCTCAAGGATTCTGATTTTCATATGGGTGGAATTGATCATTTTTAGAAAGGCAGATAAAAGGAAGACACTTAGTTGTGACAATCCGTTTCCTGCTGGGTTGCAGAATTTAAAAAGTAAGTAAGAGAAAAATAGAAAGAAAGAAAATACAGTTTACTCCTGAATGCTTTGCATCCTGTCACCTTGTTAAAGGGGACCAAAGCCAAAGAGGCCGGAGCTTGAAGGTGAAAAAGGAAAAAAAGAAAAAAAAAAAAAAAAAGGGAAGAGCATTCCCACCTCTGTGAAGAGTGTATAGGCATTCAGTGCCCATTGCTTGTTAACGCACCTATTGCTAAGGCTTGGCAATGAAGTGGACATTTTTCTTGAGTGGGGTTGAACAACTAATTATTCGCCATATGGTGGTTGGCTCGGCAGCAATCTCTGAAGCTGTGGAAGCAAAGGGAAGTTGGCTGAGTGATTTATCTGGGCAGTTTGCACAGCTCTGACTCTCTTGACATATGCCATTCATGTGGCCCCTGGAGAACAGATGGGCCAGGCTGGGAACGCTGGGGAAGTCATGGCTGGGACCTAGTGGCAGCCTGTGTCTCTTTATCCTTCAGAATGACTCCAAGTCACATGGCATTGGAGAATAACAAGGAGGGGATTGTGTTCTGAGGATTTCCCTGCCTCCTTTTATAAAGGCACAGCGTAATTTTGACTGCCTTTTCGTATTTTGTTTATTAAAGGGATCAGGGGTTTAGATGAAAGAGATTCCTGGGTTGTGGGTAGGGTCTGGCCCATGCCAGTGACACTTGCTCATTGTCAGGAGGCAAAATGCTGGCAGTTTGATAAGGGATAAGAAAATAGACAGGGTTTTAAATTAAAATTTAAATTACTTCTTGTTTGTTCTATTCTTGCTTGTAAATCTCTCATAGGCAAGTTAAGATAAGCGCTGGGTTCGATTCAGGATCCTGAAAGCTCCTACAGAGAGCTCCTGGGAATTCTTTTATTTATTTTTTCCCTTCACCAGTGGGTCTGAGGCAGTGGAGCAGAAAGGAATATGAACACTGCATAGGTACCGGCTGGGACTTGGGGGATTTTTACATTGTTGGAAGAGAGCAGGATGCAGGGAGGGCAGTTGTCAATCAGAGAGGAACTGGGCAGTTTGGGGCATCAAGAATACAAGTTGTCCATCAAGCTGAAGTTGTTCACACTCAGCAACTCGGATTATAACTAAGAAGTGGCACTTGACGTTAGGGCCTCTGAAGTGACAGTCCAGACAGGTCCTGACACTGCTGGCGACCTCCTGACTTACAGTTAAATTGGTTTCCAGACCTGACCTTACAGAGACAGCCTCCCCGACCCAGGCTACAGTGGCTCACAATTCGTGGGCTCACACCAGAGGCTTGGCATCCACAATAGAAGAAGAGTTCTATACTTGATTTTCTTCTTTTTTACATTTTGTACTGCCATCTCTGAGAATTTGCTTTTAGTTAATAAGATGGTCTTGAAACAAGTTTATGTTCTTTGCCTGAAAGAGGAATGACTATTTGTGTTATTTCCTGTTTCCACAGTTGGATTTAGACTTTTGGGACATCTACTGTAACTTCGATGTTTTGAAAAATGAAGCTATGTTCTTTATAGTATGGGTTTATATTTCCTTTTTATGTGAACTAACGCCTTGGAATCCTGGCTTCTGGGAATATAATGATGACTGGTCCTGGGCCTCTGCTATGTGACGGGCACTCTGTGAGAGTCTAACGCATATTAACTTGGTACTCAACACGCGCTTCATCTGATTTCAGCCCTGCCATTGAAATCATGGTATTCTATGGTTTCCTCTCCGAAGAAACATGGTGCCATCAGTTGTAGTGGAGAGGGAGGGAAGCCTGCTCAGATTATTGTACACCTCTGCCCAACACTCTGACCTCACCTAGTATGGTTTTCCTTTATCACCCTATGGGATCCTAAGCCATAACTGGCATTGTACTGATGTGCTCGTCACCTCCTCCCAGTTCCTCTCTGTGCACCAAGCCTTTGGATTGAGTGGTTTTTCCGAACATTTGTTTGACTCTTAGAAAAGTGAGGGAGTCCCATCGGCAACCTGGCTCCACAAAGTTTATTAGCTAAAGTGAAAATTGTGGTTCTAACTATTTTGGATTTTTCAGGATATAAGTGGGATAGATTTGGTTTGTAGAGTGTAAAGTACTTATATATCAATTACATCTGCAAGGGCCTTTCATGGGTAAGTGCACATTTGTGGGAATAGGCTGTTGAAAGTTAACACGTTTATGAGGCTCGCCACAGCTGAACCCACAGCACTGCCTTGCAGGGTGCAGGCATTACCGAAGATACAGCAGCAGACGAGGGAGACTGTGCTGTTAAGAGTCTGACACGGTTCTCCAATGCTGGTGAGTGCTACTAGAAAACCATGCAGGGTAGCCACACAGAGACTCACATGCCTTTGGCGCTTGCTTGTGTGGTCTCTTGAGGATTTGTGTGTGTGTGTGTGTATGTGTGTGTGTGTGTGTGTGTGTGTGTGTGTCTGTTCTAGAGACTGAACCTGGAATCTCGTGCACTTTACCAACTGAACTAGATGTTTTGATTTGAGAAAGAGTTTCTCTAAGTTGTGCAGGCTAATCCCAACTGTAGCCCTGGCTGGACTTGAACTCCTGCTTCAGCATGCCTGCTGGCTGGAGTTTGTGGAACTGCCACAAGATTCTGCTGCCGAGGATTCAAACATGCTAAATCAGCAGTTTCCCTGCACTGTTCCCAGACTCCCATTTCAAAGTCACCCTGAACTTCACTGTCAAGGGAGTGTCTCCAAGCGATGATTTTATCGCCCTGCCCTATGATGTCTTTAGGAATCAGTTGGCATAGCCAGCGATCCAGACAGCCCACCCCTTACCTGTAAAAATGACTGGGTTCTGGTTTCTCATATTAATGGTACTTCAGTTTATAAAGCGTCAGTCCAGTAAAGTGATGGGAGTTTGCAGAAGTCATCTGGGATTGATATTAGAATTGTTGGGCTCAAGTGTTTTCTTAGTTGATTGTCATTTTTAAGACAGTCAGGAAAACTTAATGTTTTACTCCGTGTGTATAAAGGGCTCTCCTTATAGATCACATTTAGGTTTACATTGAGATTAAATTTTCTTTGGGGAAATTTAAAGATACTTAGAGAATTGCATTAAATTTAAATAAAATTTAGACTTGGAGCAATTGCTTTTAAGAAGGCCTCTCTTTTGTTAGTGGAATAATTCATCGGTGTGTCAAGTGCTAAGACCAGCGTCTTGTACTTAAGCCTCCATAAATGATTAGTCTATAGCAGGAACATGGCACATCTTACATTTATGTTGTCTTCTTTCATTCTTCTTTCTTTTTCTCAATAATTACACGAAACAATTGTTTTCTATGATATTTCGTGTATGTACATAATATACTTAGATCATCTTTAATCCTCCTTTATAATATCCTGTTATTCCTTCCCATCATCCCCCTTCCTCTATCTCTAAGGCCACCTCTGCTCTACGTATTATCTCTACGGTTTCCTCTTTGCTGTTTTACTGCTTTTCTCTCATTACTGTTGTTGCTTGTACACCTGCATTTAGATATATAAATACAACCTGCTGAGTCTATTTAGTATTGCTTAGATGTATATTCTTTAAGGGCTGACCCTTGTTGTTGGATAGCCAATAGAGAGCTAATCATGGTGGGACAGTGAGTATCCCTCTCTTGAGAGTCATTAATGACTGTAGGTCTTCATCTATGGGTGGGGCCTTGAGAGATTTCCCTCACCCATGTTGGCATGCCTTGGGTTCAGTTAGATAGCTATTGGTGGTTACCTCCAAGATATAAGTGCCACTATCTTGCCATGCTGACCATTGTTGTGATTTGCACCCAGCACAGCCAGGTGTAGGGTTCAATATTCCTGAAATTGCATTTCTTCCTTGGCAGCTTGCATAGCACCTTCCAATACTTTCCTTTGGTTTCTTTTTGTTTGAACAGTTTAAGTATCATGCTCTTAATCTCACTTCCATGGAACTCCTGGATTTCTGTCCTCCCAATTTCTGTTGATACCGTCTCTGTCTGTTGTCAGATGCTACAATAAAATAGTTGAAACTAGGTAATTTATGAAGAATATGGGTTTTTTCTAAGGTATGGTCCTAAACACTTGAAAGTTCAAGAACATGGCAGCAACATCTGGTGAGGACCTCCCTACAGTATCACGATTGCAGAGGGGTGGACCTCCCAGGCTGTCTTCTCACACTGGTTTTCAGTCTTGTACTATTTATAGCTAGTTTTCAGAAGGAGCTGCCCTGTGACGCCTGATGCCCTTATCTGTGTCTCTTGCATCTCTCTTTGGGATCTTAGGCTTGCCTTGTTTTCACCATTCTACAGTGTGTGGGGGTGGCTGGTTTCCCACCATACTGTAAGCTCAGTGGGAGCATAGCCTGGCTCAGCCTGTCACACAGCAGCCACTCATTTGATGGAGAAACAAATGGACAAGTTCCCTTCATTCAGTTCAAGTAGTTACAATTGGATTAGTGTTAACTGTCAAGTTCTGTATCTTTTTAATATATCTAAAAAATAATTAAACATTATTGTCTTTGTATAGCTTGTGTGTGTGTGTGTGTGTGTGTGTGTGTGTGTGTGCACCATGGCACATGAGGAAGACAGAAGACAACTCTGTGGAGTTGGTTCTCTCCTTCCACTATGTGGGTTCAGATATCAAAGTGTGTTGCACTTTAGGTGTGTGCAGCAAACACTTGAGAACAGGAGTGATGTGTCACTTTTGCAGGAAGCTCTCTTGAACATGGCCACTGAGTGTCCTCAGTGAAGCTAGATGGGCAGTTGTTTTGTTTACAAGTGGCAATACTAGAACACAGAGCATTTTCTATCTTATCAACTCATCTGCAATGGAGGAGCTTTGGTCCATCTTAAGGTCTTCTCTTTCCATCTTTAGTTCTGTGTCTGGTCATGAATGGGATGGAAGGCTGTTTTTAAAACTGTGCTTCTCTCAGGTGGGAGAATTATATGTCTATATTGCATTGATACTGTGCTTGTCTATGAGACAAACATTGGCTACTGACATATGAACAGAAGTGAGTCACTTCTGAGCAGCAACTGTGAGGGCCACACTGCTTTCCCTTCTGCTACAAACAAGCGATGTCTCACAAAGGGGATCCTTCTGCATGAGCCACAGAATGAAGAGCATATGGGACAGCTCACTGATGAGCATGAGTCATGAATGATAGTAGTCATTCCAGGCTTCAGTTAACTTACAATTTTAGTTGTCATAGCAGCATAACCCATCCTTAAATTTACTGAAGAAGATGGCTTAAAATCAGATGCTAGGTAGTTTACTATCTGAATTCAGATTTTGGAGTGAACTGGGATATTGTTGAATTTATATGTGCTAGAGAAACCTGGCAAGAACTTAAGGTAATGATAGATGGATCCCTCAGTTATCATAACTCTTTCTCCTCTAGGACAAATGAGGTGTCATGCTGCCATGGAAATACAAGTTAGCATAGCTTTCTCCATGCCTGCCTGCCTATCCTTAGCCATGGAATCCCCGAGTACCCGAGCTCTTCTGAGCCTCAGTTCTCCCATCTGCAAGGTGGTAATGTTAGTGTCGCTATATATCACAAAGCTACTTTGAGGTGCTACTTCCTTATGAACACGGCTGTCACAACTCTGGGTGACTGTCCACTTACCCTCATCTCTCTAAACTGAAGCCTTTTAACAATTCTAGAGACAATTTCATTAATTCATTACCCCTACATCATGCCTTGCATAGAACAGCGATTGCAATGAATTGTTGCATGAACTTGGTAAGTTGCAAGTCCTGTGTGAGAGTGGATGATGCATGGAGCAAAGGCCCTTTCAAGATGGAGTGGGCACACTGGTGACAGGAAGCTGACCGCGCTCTCCCTGGGCACACTCAGCAGTTTGTGCTTGGTGCATTCTGCAGGGTGATGATGCCGGAGTCACTAACTCTGCCATCCCTCTGGTTGAGAGTAGATACACGCATCTAGAGCAAGGCCAAAGCCTTAGTATTCTCGACCACTGGGAACACTGCGGGAGAGGGTGCAGTGTTCGTCTGCGTGCAGGCAGGTGAGAAAGCAGAAGGGTCACCATGCACAAAGGCGGTCTGCCCGTGTAGTGGTGACTGGCCGGTCATCAGCCAGCCTGTAAGGAGGAGCAGAGCTGGGGATAAAAGATTAGGACAGTTGAGACTTCGACCTGTGCCTACATTTAGACACAAAGTGAAGGATATAAGGAAGACATCGATACCAAAGTCAAGTAAAGACAAGATAACTGTAATTCACAATGACACGGGTGGTGAGGATAAAGCCAGTGTGGAGTTAGGACAGAGAGAGAAGCAAAAAGTAAGTACTGCTAGGAAGAAAAACCTAAGGATTTGGGAATAACGGTGATGGTAGGCTTATGGCTTCCTTGTCCCTCCCCAAGGGGCCATCTTTGCATCTGTTCCTTATTTACCTTAGATTGCACAGTGGATATGTAGGCTTTAGATACCAGAACTGGAGAAGCCTGTGTGTTCTGTGGAGAACGGCGGCTCTGTTTCCTCGGGCTGTGCCACCTAACTGCATTGCCACAGCTCTGAGTGTGTCTGCCTCCAGAGGACCTGGGCACAGTATCCTTTGCATCTTATTTTCTCTTTTATCAGGATAAAATATTGTGCAGGAAAAGAACCGCAGTTATTTTTGTATCACTGACATTTGTAATAATGCCTGGAATGTAGTAGGTGATCCATAATTGCTTTCAGCTCCTAAATGGTAAGTGAGAGGTAACCTATTCCACCATTGCCCATCCATGCTTACTGGAAATGCTCTTTCTGGAGAGAATCAGAACGTGGCATCCAACAGGTCCAGCATCCGTTCTTAGTTTTCTATTTAGGCATACAGAGGCCAGGGGTCCTTTTTCAACTGAGTATTTGAATGTTGGTGGGCCTCACGTCCCTTCCTCAAACAAAGTCACTTCCTCCAGATTGACACCACCTCATTAAATGAAGTCTTCTCTATGTGTGGCCCACAGTTTAACCCACTGGTAGAGAGACGTTCAGAGCAGTGTGGCATGACTTGAGGTAAATGTTGCCTTCACTTTTTGAGAAACATTGAGCTTTCAAATCTAATGCAGGGAGCTCAATTTATTTTTGGATGTTTTAGTGTAAGCATGGTCAACACAGGATAGTCAGTGTTCATCTGAAATTCTGGTTTAATTCTAGTTTGCCTGTTTTTGCGATGTCAGGCATGTCTCTAAGGCCCAACAGGCACTGCCTATGAAGTAAACTTCCTATTAGGGTAGCAGGATATGAAAGAAGTACTGTCTTAGTTAGGATTTCTGTTGCTGTGAAGAGACACCATGACCATGGCAACTCTTATAAAAGAAAACATTTAATGGGGTGGCCGCGTACAGTTTTAGAGGTTCAGTCCATTGTCATCATGGTGGGAATGTGTGGCATACAAGCAGACACGATGCTGCAGCTGAGAGTCCTACATCTTGATCGGCAGGCAACAGGAAGTGAACTGAGACACTGGGTATAGCTTGAGCACATATGAGACCTCAAAGCCCACCCCCACAGTGACACACTTCCTCCAAGGTCATACCTACTCCAACAAAGCCACACCTCCTAATAGTGCCACTTCCTATTAGCTTATGGGGGCCAATTACATTCAGAGTTTCCCCCACAAAACACACACACACACACACACACACACACACACATACAATCATGTGATTTCAGTGGTAGGTCATGTGAATAAAATTAAGGTAAGGACAGACCAATGTGACTGAGAAGTGTCAATTTAGAGAAGGTGACGAGAAAGGTCTCTTAGAGGAGGTTATGAGTGTGCAAATCTTGAGGGAGAAAAGAGGCAGAGCCAATCAGTGTCAAGGTCTGGAGAAGAAGCATTCCAAGCAGAAGTAACAGCGAAGGTGTGGGCCGTGAGTGGGAACAAGCTGTTTGGAGCAGTTAAGAGGCAGGAAGAAGGCCGCAGCAGTTAAAGTGAGAATGGTAAGGCCGGTGAACAGAGTGGAGGGAACCAGAAAATAGACAACCTTTTGGCCATCAAAAGACACTTGAGTGTGGGTGAGATGGCTCAGTGGGTAAGGATGCTTGCTGCAAACCCTAACTCTCCGAGTCTGGAAGCCACCCGATGAAAGGAGAGAGCCAGCTCCCATGAGATGTCCTCTGACATTGGCACGCGCACACCATAGCACACATGCACACTCTCACACACGATACATGCTAAAGAAGGTTTTGATGATTTTCTCCTGTAAGGGCAAAGGGAAGCTGGTGAAGGAGATGGCTGAGGGAATAATAGAACTTGATTCAACTTTTGAAAACATACACTCTGGTGGTGCCATGGAGAATAGACAGAGAAGTGAAGGAGTGGGCAAGAGGCCCAACAGTCAGACAGTTGCAGACATCTGGGCCCTCCCTCAATACCCCACGTGTATCCTGCCAAGCTGCTTCCAGTCCTTTTAAAGGCATCACAGTGTCCTGGGGAAGGAGTGTGGTCTCTGAAACCAAGCAGCCTTGGGTTTGAATCGGAATTTTGTCAAAAATAATCTGTGGGCCATTGGACCAAATTCCTAACTGTTGAGAGACAGTAGGTGGGGTGGGAGGGAGGGATGTAGAGAGGAAGTAGAAGAAGAAGAGGAGGGGGAGAAAGGAGGGAGAAGAGAGGAACAAAGAGGAAGAGGAAGAAGAAAAGAAAGAAGATGATGAAGAAGAAGAGGAAGAAGAGGAGAAAGAAGGAAGAAGAAAAGAATGAAGAGGAAGAGGAAGATGAAAAAGAGCAAAAGGCGCCACCTCATCAGATTGTTTGGAGACCTAAATTAGCTAATACAAGTACAATGCTTTGATTACTTCCTAGCACATCAAAGTGCTGGAGAATTTGCCCATTGTCGTCACTCAGCGCATGTTGCTTCCTGCCACGGGACACTGCTCATTGGGCCAATGGTTGTTCATCTACATCACTGTAGAAAGTACTTGTCATTTCTGTCATATTCTATTGGAATAAACAAACGATAGGCCCAACTCAGGTTAAAGCGGTGGGAACATTTTACCTGAGAACTGGGTAATGTGAAGGATTGGGATCAGTTTTGCAATCTGCCCTCGAAAACTAGAACACAATTGTCAAAATGCCCATCAGAGCACACACTTCCTGTTACTGAAGTCCACAAAGACTTTGTTCTAAGACAGTTTCCATCTTTTATCATGGACCTCAGTGCTCCCTCCCCCCGCCCCGCGGGGGCCCCCCCCCCGTGTGTGTGTGTGTGTGTGTGTGTGTGTGTGTGTGTGTGTGTGTTTCCAGTGTTAAGGATTGAACCCACAGTTTTGTAAATGTGAGGCCAGTGCTCTATCACTGAGTCACAGCTTCATCCTTCAACTTTGGTTTTGCAAGGCTGACTCTTCCTGTTGTTCAGAATACTGGCTGACACCTTGGCTCAAACCTGCTGCCTTCCAAGTGGAAAAGTTGCTTAATGCATTGTGTGTGATGAGCATGTAATAAGGAATGTGGGAAGGACCCTGTGCCGGAGCAGTTTACACATGCCCTGTAAATAGCACTGACTTCTCAGTACAGAAAATTCCAGTTAGTTGTCAGATCCAAGCAGCGTGGGGCCAGGGGCTCCAGCTTGGTCAGCATCGGATGCTTTGCATGCTGTCACCCTGCTTTGCCACCATGATGTCACTCAAAAAGGGAGTCCCTCCCTCTGCCAATGAATAAGGCCTTCTCTGCCAACACCAGTTCCAGCTGTGAACATGTAATCAGCTCTTCTATGGCCCCCAAAGGGTAGTCCCAGAGCCTAAATTTAATTTCCATGCATATTTGTCTCCTTCTCCGACTTTATGCAAAATCTACTTTGTCGCCAACACAGGCGCCAACTGTTTTGTTTGGATAATTGCTCCAAGTCAACCCTGAACTACAGGGAGCCCCCTTTTCCCCGAAAACACATTTTGGTTAATTTTTGGTTAACCAGATTATGGCTTTCTCTAGCATTTCCTTCAGACTTTCCAGGATAATTTTCTGTAAACATTTAGTTTATTTTGAAACAGTTTGACACCAATGTCAGGTTCGTTATTGCCTACATTGATTGGGTCATTTGGAAGAAGCAAATAAATGGGAGCTGTGTAGCCTAAAGCTCATCTTATATGGCTGTTTTTCCTTCCACGTAATTCTCTATTTTTCCTACTACAATTATTTGCTCTTAGAATGGCCGGGGCAATTTGTGGCTGTAGTAGAAAAGAGGGAACTTGGGAAAAGAACACTTGTAAAGCAAAGATCTTATTTTTATGGAAATGAATAGTAACTCTGAAGTAAGGGTGAGGCATATGGAAAAGAATAAAATATGAACAGAATATTTTAAAATAGACAGTCCTCAGCACTGTTCCATATGGCCCAGCAGTATTTAAGGTAACAGAAACCAGTGGCAGCTGCCTATTTATTCCTGGAGCTTAGACTCAGTTTACAAAATGGTACTTTTCACTTTGTCTTGAGTATTTCCTTTGTCTACCTCCTGGGTCTGGTTCTTTTAGATTTGTGGGGATGGAGTATGAGTTAAATTAATGAGTTACTAATTAAGACTTGTGGTTTTCATAACTTGTATCTCATTCTTAATGGAGTTGGAAATTACTCATAAGTCAACATCTCACCTACCCAACTTGGTCCACATGAAGACTAACTATACTTTCATTTAGTGTTTAGGCTTAACAGTATTGCTCATAGCTGAAACACAAATCAAAGAAATGATACCGGATATTAAATGCCATTGTCTAAAAGTTCAGTTCACGTATTTATGCCTTGAATTATACACAATTGCCATGTCTAAAGAGTCAAGCAGAAAATTGTCTGCCTTTTGCCATCAGTGCGGACACCAAATGAGTTTTGTGATTTAGAACTTTTACAGATAAAATGTGTCTCAATATACTTTTGTGTGTCATAGAAAATGAGGGTAATATTTAACTCACTAAATATGAATCTAAGGCCGGTTGAATGACTACATCATAATACGTTACGTGCGGACTTATCAAAAGAATGGTGTCTTTTTAATATCCTGGGCTGGGACGTAGCTTCATATCCTTGGTCACTGTCTTTGTCTCTTCTTGATTTTGATCTTCAACTTGGGTTTTGAAAATGAAATAAAAATATCAGTGGAAAAAGGCACATACAGCTCGACACAAACAGTTTAATGGATCTCTTTTTGTTTTTCATATTCAGTTGGGTTTCTGTTTTTCTGTGTGTGAGCATCAGGAGTCATCTTTTCATTACTCCCATCTTGAGGTTTGTAAGCTCTGCCAGGCTGCAACCGACCTACTGTCGTGACATCTGTTTCTCCATCCCTCGTCGGATCAATTGAGTTCATTTTTCTCTGTTGCTAAACTGTACTTTTTTTTGGCTGAATCTATGGGGTGTTCAGCTTTGTGTAGACATAGTGGCACTGGAAGTTGCCCCCTAATTCAATAATTCACCATGAAGACTGGTTTTTATTCTCATTGTGTTGAACAGGCATCTAATCAACCATTAATTTCCTTTTTGCTGGATGAACAGAATAACTGTTTCTGTCTTTCTTTTTGATGAGAAACAGAGGCAGGGAGGATGGGGGCCACTCTAAATGAGAAGGGGGGATTACAGGATTTGGCTACAGGGTGAAGGGTGGAACAGAAAAGGGTCAGAATTTGGGGGAGGCTTGGGGGAATTAATGGATATGTGCCTGTGGACTGTGAAACAACATTTTGTGTATTTTATGCTGGGCTTACAAGACTCCTCCTACCATTGCATTGGGCAGCCTTTAACAAGTAACTGAATTTCTCAAAGCCTACTTCTTTGCCATCTGTAGAAGGGGGCAGATAGAGCAGAACCCTTTTTACAAATCAATAGCAAATATGTACCTACCTGTTATCTTCACGTGGGGCCATGCTATTATCATGCTGCCTTATGAATTCAGCAAGAGATGGTGAAGCACAGAGCCACATTTATGAGGAGGTCTTCACAGTTTATCAAGTATATCATAGCACTCAATTCATGCAAGTGCACAGATGCCCCACGGCATCTGCCCGAGCAGACCATTGTGGAAGGGAGATTAAGCTCGCAGGTGCAGTTGTGGCAACTCAGGTGTGGTAATAAGGACTGGTTTTATTAAAACTATTTTTGATTTGACATCACAGAGTCAATCTGAATGGCATTAGTGAAAGGGAGGGGTGGTGCCTGTGTCTAAAATACATGGAATTTGAAAGAAAGTGGACCTCGGGGGAATATCTGATGCAAAGTCTTCTGAACTGGTAGAGCTTTCTGTGTGTCTTGTTCTTATTACATGCCATATTTCCTCATTGTAGTCTTTTCAATATAGACCTAAAATCTGGCCTCCAATAGCTCCCTGAGTATATCCCAGCACCTAACTTTATAAAGGACTAAGCTATGGCCTTTGTGGCCCTAAGAACAGAAGCCCACTGAGGAAATCTGAGGGACTAGTGTGGCTCATTTACATGAACTTGGACCTATTAACTCTGGCCAAAGAGTGGGGTACCATCTTGGAGCCTTTCCCACTGTGTATCTAGTTAAGATCTAAGAACATGAAGGCTTCCATTTCAAACATTTAGAATTGTAGAATCGCAAGTATTGGGTGGAGTGAGGGAGCAGAAAGAGTGAATCAAGATCATAGTGTAGTTTAATGTAGCATTTTATGTGTGTGTGTGTGTGTGTGTGTGTGTGTGTGTGTTTAAGATAATTGTTTGAAATCTTAGAATGGCTGTTTGTATGTTCATGTATTTATTTAGCAACTGTTTATTGAGAACTCAGAGTGGAGCACACTAGGCACCCTGTTAGACTCAGAAAAGAATAAAAATGAGTATTCTTTCTTTAGAGACTTACCTTTTTTTTTTTTTTAACAAAAGGAATATTTGTTCGAGACTTTTGGTTACAGTGTGTCCAATGAAGTTTTTCCCAAAAGATGTTTAGAAGACAAGGAGCTTGGTGTGAGCCTGTGAGCAGGCTGGAGCTCCACAAAAGACTGGGGGCTTACTTCCGGCCTTGAAGAGCAAAGTTTTTATGTGGGGGATTTTTTGAGTGGAGAAAGGGCTCTATGCTATGACAATTGGATCAGTGTTTGGACACACACACACACACACACACACACACACAAACACATATATATATACACACATATACACATATACACATATATATGTATATAAGTGTAGACACACATATACACACATATCTGTTAGGGACAGACTTTCCCAAAGTACTTCTTAAAATATATGACTAATTTTCTTAGAAAGTGTCCCTTATGGTTTCTGCTTCTCCTTCCCTCCCTCCCTTCCTCCTTTTCTCCCTCCCTCTTCCCTCTCTATAGGTGAGAAGACAACTTTCTAGAGTCAGTTTCTTCCTTGTGGGTCCTGGGGACTGAGCTTAGGTGTGTGGCGAGTGCCTTTACCTGTTGTGTTAACTTGCCGGCCAGAAAATTGCCTTATCCCTGTCCTCTACCAAAGGCCTTGTTCTGAAAGAGTGGAGCACAAATCAGCGAGGCTTTAATTCCTTCTTTGCAGGATAATAAAAGCAAACTGCGGTGATTCATGTGCCTGAGAATTTCTGTCATTTTACAGAAACACATTGCATGTCGAGCCAAGTGTGAGGGTATACACCTGCAATCCCAGCACTCAGGAGGTTGAGGCAGGGGAATGGAAAACTTAAGGCTATATATAGAGACCCTGCCTAAAAATAAAATAGGCAAGGAAAGGACAAGAAGAGGAAACTTATTTTCAGTCAACAAGTGCTCAAATCAGACTTGGATCTTATTTTAATTTTGCAATTTGTTATTTATACATACGTGTTTCTAGAGCATCCACGGTGATAAAATAAACATTCTGTCTCTCTCCTCTTGGAGGATGGAGTGATTGTGAAAGACAAGATTATCAACAAGCACTTTCAAATGTTGAGAGTTATAATAAAACAAACTCAGGGAACCGTGAGAACACGCAGCAGAAGGATCCACATGGAAAAAGAGTCCAAGGACTGCTTGGATAGTTCGAGTAGGAAGGGACTAGGGAGAACATTCCAGATGGAAAGGGCTGCCTGTCAATCAAGGCTCCGTATCCATCCCCCATGGAACTGAGGGTGCTGTCCTCTCCTGATTTCCTCTACCCGGGCGCCCCCGCCCATAACAGTGCAGCCAGAGGGAGAGAGGAGACGTCCATTCTTACTCTAATCTTTCTGTTTCTTGTATGTTTTACTCCAGACCTTTTAAGAGACACTTTTATCTTTAAACGATAATATGCAGTAGCCATCACCTCATTCCCCTCATTGAACAGAGAACTTTCTCCAAGCAAGATTGACAAGAAAGAGAGTTTATCTTGTGGTCTTTCATGTGCTGTTAAATGCATGGGACACCACTGAGTTCCATTCAGTTCCGCCTTGGGCTCCACTTTGTTTAAACTTTGACTAAAAGATACAGTGTTGCCAATGAGGCTAGACCCTGAGTCCCTTCTTCCAATTGTATTCATAGTTCAAACCTTCCTGATAGGTTTTTCATCCACCCCTTAGTATTTACTAAGAAGAATATTCAAGATGCTGGGATGTGCTTTCTCTTTTTAGAGCAGAAAGTTCTGCCTGTTGGAAGCAGATGCCATTTGGCTTAATGATTACATGTTCTTAAATTGGTATTTTAATTGGATTGCCTGGTTATTGAAATCCCCTGTGTCCCCAAGGTATATTCCTCAAATACTATCTCTCACCATAATGTCTGCTGCTTCTTCAAAGGAGCAAAAAGATACATAAAGAGGTGCTCATCACTCAAGGCCATTTGCCTCATTGGTGTCAGCTGTCAGCCCACTACATTTATTTAGACAACAGTAGGTTCGGACAGAACATATAAAGTTCTCTTTCTCAGCTGTGAAATATGATGGATGTGCCATACTGATGACCTTTACACAAGGCCACATGTTAATATTCAGGACCTCCCTTTTGTTGGACCTGAACAATGGCTGTCATTAAGAAAGCTTGGCTTGCCAATATGCCCTCTGTTAGGATGCTGGGCCACTCCTGATTGGTCACCAGGAAGTGTCATGTGCCTTTGATGGCAATGACATGGAAGATGTATGGTCAAAGTGCTGTGCTCAGAACCACTGCTGTGCAGAGGAGAAAACCACCATGACCCAAATAGCCCTGCACTCAAACAATGTCGCACCAACCAAAGACAACGTATTGGGAAGAAAAATGCTTGTAAACTGCATGTGTTAGAAGATGTATTGGCCAGACGGCCATAGGGCAATCTTTGAACTATTGAAATCTTTAGAAATATTGTTTGGTTCTGAAACAATACTTACAAACCTAATTAATCAAGCATAGATGGTTTATTTTCAGGCCTTCCACGGCGTGTTGCTTTAATGCAAGAATGGGGTCGGTTGGGTTCTTTTTACCATTTCATGGAGCCGTGCGAGAACTCAGCATGCAGATTCATGTTCATACAAGTTGAAGCCCTAAATTTCAAAATAATATGGACACAGATCTCTGGTAATGCCCTCGACAAAGGGTGGGGTTGAAGGCAGCCTGAATTCCTTTTTTTTCAATGGTTTCAGATTCCATGTGTAATGTTTTCCTTCCCATCTTTCCTTTATTCACCAGAATCATTTATTCATGCAACCAATTATGAACCATCTCAGAAGAGTTTTTGTGACTTTAGTAAAAGATACTTCAGGCTTTTCTTATACAGTAAATGCAATGAAGAATGTTTTTTTTCTGGACCATTAAATTCTGTGATTTTAAGTGTTTATAAATGTCCCTCCCTGTTTTCCTGTATAGTTTCATGTTTTAAAAGATGGATTGCAGCAGTGCATGTGTTCAAGTGGGGAAAATGAGAGCTGTGAAAACAATTTCATAGAAGGCTGAGCACTCTTCTAGGTGGTAACAAGCAGGAAGCAAGAAGCCTTTTTGTACATCATGACAGTTGTGGCTGAAGTTAAGTAAATCGTTAGGATGAAGGGATTGTCCAAGTACTTCCTTGCATGCAAAATAGTGCTAGACCAGACTGGGACAGTGTGAGTTCAACCTCTGAAGGTCAGCTCCTGGTTATTCATTTCAAGGCAGACTATCAACCCTTTGGATCACCTATGTATTCCGTGTTTCCCCACTTTGTTCTGCTGGCCTCTGTCCCTACTTTCCCGCTGGTTAGGAAACAGAACAGGGGAGAGAAGGGCTGTAAACTCTGTCCACAGTTATACAAGTGCAGACCACCCCAGGGAAAGCTTTAGGAAGAGGAGCGATGGCTGAATTTGTTCTTTATTAGGAAAACACAAAGTAAAAGCACAGCGGAAGTATTGTCTTATGTTCTCCAAGACGGCCACAAAGAACAACACAGTTGACTACAAGTAGCTGCAAGCATTGACAAGGTGTGGAACAGTAGAAAGTTGAGTAGACTTGTGCTGGGAGTGTATGTGGGTAGGGACATTTTGGATGAAGTAAGCAGCCTGTAATAAGGTCAGCCTGTCTATGGCTTGGCTACTCTACTCCTGAAGAAGCAGAGAATATGGCTTCATGACCTTCTGCTGGAGAACCATGTGGTCCAATGATGTTAAGAGAAAGTATATCCTTCCCCTCAAAGGCAGGGGTGGGCTCCCTTGCATACACCAGGGGGCCTGAGTCTTGACAAATGGCCACCTTGTGACTTCTTTATTTTCTCACACTCATGGCAGACATCAGTGAACCTTAACACAGTCCTCAAATTCTTTAAAAAAACTTGGATCACAAATTTTTTTTGATGAACTGTTGTTTGAGACAAACCTTGTTTGCCCTCCTGGCATGGGCACAGGCACCATGGTTACTAGAGCTGGGATGGTGAGTGTGGCAAGCTGACAGATGTGGGCCAGTCCCTAGGTGATACGCAGGAAGAGGAGCCTGAGGAGGTGAGCATGGAGGATGGTAGCCTTCATACTGAGGCGTATCCATCAGAGAGGGCAAGTGACTCCTTCCCTCATTTGTCCTACCTACAATAAATTTTTGACTGTCTAGTAAATACCAGGGATGGAATTAAGAATTCGCATTTGCCTTCACCAAACTCGCATTCTGGTGAGGGGATCAAACTTAGGAGCAACCAGGCATATGGCATGTTAAACTATTTGAATAATGGTACCTCAGAGAAAGGAGTCAGATATGTGGCAGAGGAGGCCATTTGGGAATGAAGTGGGGACTATATTTTGTTTCAGAAGTTAACTGTTGGGTCAATTAATAGGAAAAAAGATCATTGCATTCATCTTTTCTCCAAGTTCTGTCTTTCTTCATGAGATTTGAATTTGTGATCTATACCCTTTTCCTTCTCTCTAAATAATTTCCTTTAACATCTCTAACAGGGCAGTGCTACTGGGAAAGAATCCTTCAATTGCTTTGTGGCCATTGCTGTTCTCGGAAATTTTAAATTCGTCCTTTATTGTTAAATGATATTTTTTTGGGATATAGACTATGTTTTTATTTTTGTCTTTCAACACTTCAACACTTTGAATATTTTATTTCACCTTCCCATTATGTGGCTTCTGAATTCTGTTGTGATTTAATATAATATAATTTTAATTAAATGACAATACCATACATATTGTATATAAATGATGCTTTGAAATATGTATAATTATTGACTGACTCAATCATACTAATCACCTTATACGTTACTTTGTATTTTTGTGATATGAACACTTAAATCTATTCTTGTGGTGACTTTTGAGAAAGATTGTTATTAAATATTCTCACTATTGTGTATCATAGGTCCCTCCCTGTGATTTTTTTTTCTGGCTTTCATTTAAGATAGTGTTCTTTCTTCCTTGGCTTATTTCAAGAGTCTTTCTCTTTAGTGCTGGGAGACTGGCTCAGTGCATAACCTGTCTGCTGCACAAGCCCAAAGTCCTGTGTTTGATCCTCCAAATCCATGCTCCTGTAATTCCAGCCCTGGGAAGGTAGAGACAGATAGACCCCTGGGACTCTCTGGCCAGTTTAGCTGATTCAGCAAGCTTTCCAAGCCAGTGAGAGACACTGTCTCAAAAAAGACAAGATAAATGATACCTTAGGAATGACACCGGAAGTTGTCCATACTCACAAACACATACACATGCACCTGCATGAATGACATCCACACACGCACACATGCATGTGTGCACACATGCACATGCACACACACACACACACACACACACACACACACACACACGTTTACATGTTTTTTTTTCTTCTCTTTGTGTTTGACTTTTGCAGTTTAAGAATGATGGTCTCAGGTGGAGGATTTCAGTCTCTGTTTTGCATTAATCTTGCTTGATATTCTTTTAGATGCTGGCCTCAGTTGTCTGTCGTTGACTTTTGAAAGTCACATCTTCAAACAGCTTTTCTGCCTCAGTCTCTTTTCTCCCTTGCTGGTATTCCAGCTATGTGGATATAGTTGTTCAGTTGTCTCACTTCTTGTACAGTCTGCTCTTTTTAAAACATTCCCTCTTCTCGATTCTTCCTCATTCCCTTGGCCAGATGCACTCTGTGGATGAGTCCATCAAAGACATTTTTCATTTCTCTTACAGTATTTTGCTTTAAATTTCAGACATTTCATTTTCAGTTTTTCTTAGAGTCCTCATCTCTCTTTTTACCTCACCCAGCTGTTCTTTCATGCTCTTTCCTTTCTGCATCAGAGTTTATGCTAATGAATCTGTTTTAAATGATCTGATAATGCTCATGTTGGTGTTGTATCTGAAAACGTTTCTTCCGCTTGCTTTCTCTCTTCAGACTAGGTTTTTATTTGCCTTTTGATGCTTCCCAACTCTTCATTCGAATACCAGAGAGATGAACTGAGTAGTAGGAATGACATCAGTCCATTTTTAGCATGTGTTTTCTGTTCACCCAACTAGGTATTGTGTCCCGTTTAGCTGTGTGTTTTAGCTGTGGCCCCAGAGGCTTCAAGTTTCTCATGTTCTTTTCCCCCTTGTTTGGACTCTGAGCTGCCCTTACTTGTCTTCCTCAGAGAGAACCTACATCTTGAAATTTTTGAGTTCTCATCCAACTTCATTTCACTAGAACAGTGGTTCTCAATCTTCCTAATGCTGCGACCCTTTAATACAGTTCCTCATGTTGTGGTGGCCCTCAAACATAAAATTATTTCTATTGCTACTTCACGACTGTAATTTTGCAGCTGTTGTGAAACATAATGCAAATATCCATGTTTTCTGATGGTCTTAAGTAACCCCTGTGAAAGTGAGGGTCACGATCCACAGGTTGAGAACCCGTGTACTGGAGGGAGCCAATGGTAAGGCTTGGGAAGTGTGGGAAGCTTCTGTAATCTCATCTTGTGATGAAGTCCCAGGCTCAGGCCCTGAGATGTGCAAGTACTGCTTAGGTTGTTTGTTTTCTTTTTAGGTTAGACAGGGAGAATGGAAGGGGAGTAGCATGGGAAAATTCCCTCCCTCAGTTAGAATAAAGTGTTGCCATGCTTCCGTCGTGAAGAACATTCTGCTTATGCTTTGCAAAGCTCCTCCATCCCATCTCCCTGTCACAACCTTGCAGAGATCTTTCTCACAAATTCACCTTGAGAATGTGGTAGAGGTTTTTTGAGGTAAAATCCACTAAAATGTAGGAACCACCTGAAACAGGTCTCCAGGCCTGAACTCTCAAGTTCATCCGTAGCCAGCCGCCAGTGACTGATCAAGTCGACTATTTCAATGTTCCCACCAGTGCATGGCTGCACTGGTAACTTCTCCAGGCAAGCAAACCCGAGATTGACCTGTTGGACTCAGCTGTCTCTCCAGAGTTTGGGGGTGGAAGTTTCCCCTGAAAACTCAGTTCTCTGATGGGTTTAAAGAAAGTCATCGCCACCATAAGGATCAGCATGTTAGTTTCCAAGCTGTTTACATGATGGAGATCGTATCGTTCACCTTCCCCAACACTTTTGTTCTTATAACCCCAACCTTTCAGGTGAAATACCTTCGCAAGTTGGCCAAGCCCAAACTACTACATCCATCCGGGTTCCCGTTTCCTCTTACCTGCAAGGCTGCCAGCAGCCTTCTTTCTACGTGTCTGCCACTAGTGTCTCATCCTGATCATCTTTCAGTCCTTTGTGAGTCACATGCGAGCTCTAGACTCCTCCCCAGTCCCTTCCGGCTTACTTTATTTCAACCATTGGGGCTGCTTTCAATGGTCAGGGTGGTATTTTTCTTTACCCCTGAAGTGAGCAGATCCTTTTCAGACTCCAGGTCTTCTGAGACGAAATGTCACTGCCCCATGTCACTATCCAGGAATCTCTGTCTTACTTAATCTTTTGACTTTTCCTTGATACTATTCACTATTTGTAACCGTTTGACTGGGTTGTTTTTCTTTCCTGTAATACACAGTAGTTACTATGCTTCTTGAGGGTAAGGACCTCATTTATATTATTCTCTTGAATCTCAAGATCAAGTATAAGGTAAGGCACATAGTAGGTTTTCAACAAATATTTTTGAATGAAGGAGTATATAAGATGAGTCTCTGGACTGTTGAATGTATATTTTTTTCAGGAGGTATAGAGAGGGAGGTGTGTGTGTGTGTGTGTGTGTGTGTGTGTGTGTGTGTGTGTTATGTGTGTTCTGTCTACATGTTCATTTGTCTGTATATATGTGTAGTGTATGCATGTGGAAGTAATAGCTTGACATCAGATGTCTTCTTCTATGCTTTACACTGTTTTTTCAGGAAGGGTCTCTACTGAACCTGGATATCACCAACCTGGGCATGCTGGTGGGACAGCGAGCCCAGGGATCCTCCCATCTCTGCCTCTTCAGTACTGTGATTACAGGTGACAACTGCTGTACCTGGCTGTCAGGGGATGAGAACTCAGGTCCTCATGCTTATGTGGCAACCAATGGACTGAGCCCTCTCCACAGCCTTTGAGAAAGGATAGTTGTTTTTAACCAACAACAATAAGAATGGCTAAGATATGTACTTCCTATTGCCTAGCATTGCTCCAAGCCTTATTTTATTAAGTAATTTATTTTATTCCAAGGTACATAATTTCCAGTTTATGGGAGCACTTAAGTAAGGGCCAAAGTCTAGATTTGACTCCAACAGTCTAGACTCAGGGCTTGTGTGTGCTTGATTTCAAATCTCCAACATCTCTCAGAGCTTGACACATCCTGACAAGTCTCTTGTACTCAAACTCATTAGCTCAATCACGAGTCTTAGTCCGTCACTGGGAGAAAAGGGGAGTGAGAGGCGACAAACATTATTATGGGCTAGGAATACCTTTAAGAGGTATACTTTTTGTTTGTCTTAATAGAATGGAGAGTATATTTATGATCAATGTTTGATTTTAGATGTGAGAAAACAAAAGGAATTAGGTGTAGCCTTTAGTCCTACCTAAATGCTAGAATGGACTTATGGGAATTAATTGCCTTTAGGTCTTAGGTCGGTGTTTCTGCCAGGCTTTCATAGCACAATCATGACAGGGGTAGAATGACCGTTGAGTAAAGAGCTAAAGTCTGGGAAGCGAAGACACACGGCAGCTGAGAAGAACGGCCGTGCGAAGGGGCGGAAACCTTACTCTCTGGATCTAAAAAGGCCCAAAGACATGGAAGTTAACACGTTTGCCTTTGTATTGACTTGAAAATGAATATATAAGCTTGGTCTCAATAGTGAGTTCCAGGCCCTCTAGGCCTGTTCCCACTCCACCTCCCCCAAAGAATATACCAGCATCTATCATGATTTATTAAAATGACTCTGCAACTCAAAGAGAATAAGAAGTTGCTTTGGTAAAATGCTTTCAGCTCTTAGGTTTATTTTATGGTGTCTTTAAATCTCCTGTCTGACACAATACTATTTAAAATGAAGTTAGTAGCTGATAGAAGATCTATGATGCAAATAGGAGACCGAGTTACTGGTGCAGCAAGGTGACTGGCGCATTTTCAGCACATCACCACTACTACCACTACCACCAAAACACAACGGTCTATAATTGATGAAATATTGATCCCTGTACCAGGAGCCTGAAAGCATGGTTTGAATGAGGGATCTCATATGAAGTATGCATAGGTTCAAATCCTGGTTCTGCCAGTTTTATTCACCACTGGTTTTATTCCACCTTTTGAAAATGAGAATCTCTACTTTCCTGTGTTAGACATACTGCTGGCACCATTTTTTTTTTTATGGCTAGGGCCTGGATAGTAGAGCAGGCCTAGCTTGTGGTCAGTGCCCAAAACTTGTTAGCTGATGTCATAGGTACTTCATCAAGCCCAGGATATTGCATTCATGTGTATCCTTGGGTAGGTACCACCAGCATGTATTATGAAGGAGCAAAACAAAACTTACCCCAAATTCAAAGACCTAGATCCTGCTTTCAGCTCAGCTAGTGATATAGTCAAGATGATTATTTTTTTCCCAGCTTCAATTTCTCAGTAAAATTTGTAAGCCAGAGAAGTTTATTGAGCTCAAGTGAGAGGGTTGATATGAAAACAAGTAAAATGTAAAGAAATACTCAAGTTATATGGAGTATATATGCTGGATTCTGAGATGGTGTCTGGATGCAGAAGATGTCTGAAGAGAAAGATGGTATTGATTTTTCAGCTCATGTTCATGATTATTTCTGTGTATAAAACTGTCAAGAGCCTTGGAAACCCATATAATTTACACAGGTCAAGGGCTCTCTACACTGATGATATACTTTAAATCACAAACGGCCCTCACAGCACAGATGCTTGGGTCCCTCTCACTGGGTTTGCCAATGGTGGGACATGATATGTATTTCAAAAACGTCCAATATGTTGTTCTCTAACATATATCATCCAATGTGCAGCCAGGGTTAGGAAACAATGAATTAGACTTAGGTGTATAACCTTCCAAGAAGTGCTGGACTTCAGGCCACAGGCTGTGGAATTTGGCTTAAATTTTGTTACTATCTAGGAAGGAAAATTAAGAAAAAAGGCCATTGAAGATTGCAAAAGAACTTTGAACACTTTCTCTCTCTATTTAAGACCAACTGGTTGTTCTATTCATCTAGGTCACCTGGCAGTGGTATCATAGAGATACCAGAAACAGATTCATGAATCTGTGAAATTAGCAGAATGTGGTTTGGTAGGATTCAGTTCATTTTCCTGTAAATCAACTGATACATGTTGTCTTAAAAAATGATTGCTTGTATTGAGTAGTATCTAATCTGTGGCAGAGTCTTAAAAATATTGGTTGAATAATTAAATAAATAACCACAATGACCACCCATCTTAATACTTCATACGTAATATGTAGTGGTTTTATTGTTTCCTGTACACAGAATGCCTAATATGTCATAAGTGCAAAGTTACTTGCCCTTCTGGGAAGGGGTGGGATATTTGATGCAAAGGTGCAAAATTTAGTCCCTCAGAATATTTCCACAGAGTTGGATGTTGAAAGTGGTTAGTCTCAGATAACATTTAAATTTTCTTAATCCCAAACTTCCTGGACATGAAGGGAAATGGGATGTATATAAGTGCTTCAGATCTTACATCATATCCACAATATTTGAACAACCAAACAAGAATGGACTGAGTATCACTGATTATAGTGGTATTCATTTTCCTTTTGGACTAAGAAACCTAGGACTATACGTTTGAAAAATTCTATATGTTTCTCTGCATTTAGGAAAGCCTGATAATTTTTGTCTACCATATCAAATTGTGAGGTTTAAGATGAAATAACAAATCACTTTAAGTGGAAATCAGACATTCAAGTTAATATGATGGAGGTAGACCAGATATCTAGATCTAAGATTTGCTTGTGAACAGAGATTACAAATGCATTCCCATTGATCTAAGATGAATATTTATAAAATTATGTTCTAAGGTGAAGATGCTATGGAAAGAAGTAAATGGTTGTGCCACTCATAGGTCTGGCTATGTGCCCAACAACAGAAACTGGTAGCTTGTGCTTATTCAGAGAGCAGTTGTGTCATGTATTATACACTACATAATTAGAAGGCTAAAAAGATACACTATTTACAAATTAGAAGGTTTTACATTCTTAAGCATTCTTGTTCTCTCTATAAAATGTCTGTTTTGCCTGGAATCTCCATTTCTTCTTGGCAATAAAAGGATTGGAAGGTGTCTGATCCCTTCAAATGGGACAGATACTTTCAGGATCACCCCACTTCTGGTATACCAGAGCATTTTCTATGATTAGCCCTCAGTGTAAAAGGTGGTTTTGGTAGAATGTGGTAGTTAGCATGGCCAGTATCCTCTTGGCCACCTGTGACTCAACATGCACAATATATTTCCTGGTACTTTAGCCCAATTCTTCTACATGGTAGGACTTAAGTCATTCAAACCACCACTTCCCCTTCCCATCCCACAACTATCAGATTTGGGGTCTTTCTCTTTTCGATCTCCAAAATACAAAAAAAAAAAAAAAAAAAAAAAAAAAAGAAAGATAGAAAGAAAAGGAAAAGGAAAGAAAAAGAAAAAGAAACCTATGTTTTGGGTGAAAGAGTTTTTTATTAGTGATTACTCTAGGATAATGTGCATAAATTAGAGCTATAATTTATGCAATAGTTCTGTGGCTATTGTGGCAAATTACCACAAAGTAGGCAGGTTAAAACAAGAGACCTTATTTCCTCGATTTGGGGAGCAAGAGTCAAAGCTTTGACTGCAGGTTCTGAAGGAGGATTTATTCAATGCATGTTTAGCTTTTGGTAACAATTCTTGGCATTCCTTTACTATTAGAAACACCTCTTCAATCCGTCTCTCCCGCCCCGTGGCGTTCCTTTATATCTGTATCTCTGTTCTCTTCTTATAAGGACACTAGTCCTACTCGATTGAGGACTACCCCAGGGAGCTCTGCTTGACTCTTCTGTGTAAAGAATCAATTTCCAGCTAAGGGCAGATTCGTAGTTACTGAAGTTCAGGGCTTGAATCTATTTTCTCCATAATTCATTTGGTCATACTGTCACAGACTCAATATCTTTCTGCAAGTTCCCCTTCAGTTCTTAAAACTAGCCTGCTTAGCACTCAACCCAGGGAGATTCCTAAGCCCTGGAGATTTCTCTTGCCCTACACTACTTCCTGCATTGAAGATCTTATCTTATGTCACTGTTATGTGAAAAGACATGTCATTAAATACATCTGCACCATGAATGCTAAACTATTTTAGCTATCTAAATTTTATTTTTGTCTAATTAACGATTAATAGAAATTCCAGCATTTGAAATGCTAATTTTAGTTTATTTTCTTGAAATTTTGCTGTTTTCATTGTGTGCTTTACATCTTTATTTTTAAGAATTATTCTTTCATATAAGCTTGCATTTACTATGTAATAATGTCAATATTTAATATTTATTTTCTACATGCTAACTATACTCTAAATACATTGTGCACACCTTCTAATCTGTTCTTTATAATATTCTCAAGAGTTGTAATTCTCCGTATTTTATGAATGAGAAACTGAGATTGTGTAACTTAAAGAGACATTTCCCAGGCTATCAAGCTGTCTGTGAATTGCAGAAAACCATGATTCACAGCCAGCTTCAAGTTGTAGTACTTTCACTGACTTTTACTACTATTCTGAGATGAAAATAACATATCTTAGAAATAAGCCAAAATTTATGTTTTTATTTATGCAAAACACAGAATTGCAAGAAGATTGAATTTGGTAATTAGATAAAAATAAGCTTTGTCCATTCTCATACCCCTCCCAACATTTCTCATCTCCAAAAAGATCTCAATTGCTTTCAAATATAATCCTAAATATCTCTCTCTCTCTCTCTCTCTCTCTCTCTCTCTCTCTCTCTCTCTCTCTCTCTCTCTCTCTCTCTCTCTCCTATATTGCTCCTATATTGTCCATCCAGAGACTTATTTTTCTCTTCTCCTGTTTTTTCTTTCCCTTTATATCTCACCCATTACTTCTGGTGAGAGGTCAGAGTTGCTTCTTAGCGATCTCTTTAAGCCTTCTTCTCTCTATTTCCCTCAGGCCACCATATTGTCCTCGCTGTGCCCATGGCTCTCCTTGACTACAGAAGGCTCTCTCACTTTTACTCTCTCCTTGGCCTGGGACTAGCCTAGCTGCTTAGGATGCCTGGCTCCTGAGCCCCAGAGACCTGCCTGTCTCTGATTTTATGACATTAGGATTACAAATGTGCCCATACATAGGATTTTTTACATATGGTTCTGGGATATCCAACTCAGATCCTCATGCTTGCCAGGCAAGCACTTTCCTGGCTGAGCCACGCCCCCTAGTCCTCTAAAGCAGCTTTCAGCAGTGTGTTTTTCCCCTTGCTTGTGCATCTAAAGAAGAGTGGCCCACTGGACTTGTGCTTTGGGGTTGAGATTCTGGGCTAAAGTTCTAACTCTGTTAAGTAATGTTTATGTGATCGTGGCCCTGTTACCCGTTCTAAGTGTACATTGGCTTCTTGGGGTATTGTAAGAAATGGTCACAAAAAATGGGTGGCTTAAAATAACAGAAATTTATTCATTCCATTCTCGAGGCTAGAAGTCCCAAATCAAGGTGCCTGCCTGGGTATGCTTCCTCTGAAGGCTCCAGAGAAGGGCTGTTTGCGTCTTCACTCTAGAAGCTCCGCATGTTCCTTGACTCCTATTCCCTGTCTCCATCTTCACGGGGCTTCACCTGTACCTGTGTCTCCATGAGGCATGCTTGTGTGTGTCTCTGCTTTATAATAAGGACAAACAAGATGAATGTCATATTTAATTATATTTTTAGAAACTTTATTCCCAAACGAGGGCACATGTACAGATATTGAAGGCCCCATGCACAGGTGTACAGGTATTGCAAATTAGAACTTCAATACAGTTTTTTTTTTGTGGCAGGAACTTATTCAAGCCAGTTTCCAGACTATGAAATGGAGATAATAATAGTTTCAGCTAGCTGTAGCTTTTGCAAGGGTTAAGTGGCAGCTATGTCCAGGGCATCCTACAGTACCTGCTTCATACCTCTGACTCAGAGTATTCACAGCCCTTTACACCTCTCTCCACACCCTTCCTACCTTTTTTTCTTCCATGTAGATACCCCAGTTCCTGTCATGGTCATTTATTTTTGCTCATGTTTGAAACAGAAAACACACACAAAGCCATATATAACTTGATCCATGCTTCCTTTCATTAATCTAGAAGATGATTTTGAAGTGATTTGTTCAAACTAATGTATTTCCCTTTTACAGGATGTGTAGAAGGGACTCATAGTCCAATGACAGGTAAAAGACCTCTTTACACTCACCAGAACACAGTCCCCAAGTCTCCCATGAACACAGTTTCTTTCAAAGAAGAAATTCATGGAGAAGCCTGTTCTTCACTGTCACCATCCAGGGAAATGGATAAAGGCGATTTGGTCTTTACTGCCAAAAAGGGAATGCAGAAGCCACCTAGCGGACCACCCAAGCAGGCCTGGACCAGCCCACTTCTGGAAAAGCAAGCTGCAAATAAACCTCTTGAGAGATCACACTCAGTGAATACCATTTCCTCGGAAGCTGCAGGTAGACACATACCGTGCCAGAACCATCTCTTGGGCAACTCCAAGGGGGATTCTGGTAGGTATCACATCGTGGTTTCTAACGTTTCTCGTCTCAACTTTCTGGTTTTAACTACAATATAAACGAAACCACTGGTTATTGAATCAATGGTGAGCCATATTCTAGAAGTGTGACAAGAGCTTTATTGGTGAGAGCTTAGGCTACTTGTTGACAAGCATTACATTTGAGGAGATGTCAGGTGCGTATTGATGACAAGTTATTGATAAGTCAGGTGTTGCACCAAACAGTAGCAGTGACATCATTATAGCCCCCCTATGTATAAAGACTCTATGTTGAGCATTTTATTTACAAAACCAACATACAACATTTAGGCAGCTGACTTCCTACTTTACAAACAAAGAAGCTGTGAATTAATAGGGTAGGGTAATATGTGTGATAATTAAATGTATCAACTTCAGCTACCATAGTAGGAAAGATTATTAAACGTAAAGAAACAGAAGATGGGGAAATCGTTCTGTGGCTAAGGCATTTGGAAGACCTGAGTGTGAATCTCTAGAACCCATGTGAGCCGGGCATATGGGCACATGTCTGTGATCTTAGTGCTTCAAGTGTGAGAATGAGAGGCAGAGGAGACACGGGAATCCTTGGAAGCTCACTGTCCAGCAACCAGCCTGGACAGTGGTGAAAGACAAATGGGGAGGGTGTATCCAACAGATGAGGCTGTCTGCTGACCTTCACACACATGCTGTTTTATGCACAAGTCTGTGTTCACCCATGTGTGTTTACACAAGCATGCATATGGTAGGCACACAGGTACACAGGCATATACCTGGGCACGCCACACAATACTTTTAAATGGAACATAAGAAAAGGGTTTTGGAATTGAAGATCTTTTCTCAAGTCTCAGCTCTCTCCCACATCAATTCTGTAGCCATGATACAGTTAGTTGCATGGGTGTTTTGTAAGCTTGGTCTTTTCATCCATAAATCAAGGATAATTAGTTCTATGAAGACTACTTGTACTTGGAGGGTTCATTTTAAAAAATTACCTAAATGCAGTAGAGACTGTATGATGTTGGTGGTGTTTATATCTAGGAACTGTCACGTAGAAGGATTGGATTGGTGTTATGTAGCTTTCTTGAAATGGAGATTTTTTTGGGGGGGTGCGGAGAGGAGAGAGATTTCACTCCAAATGTTAAGACAGGTCCTGTAAGATGGTCTGCTGACACTGAGTCAGAGAATCTTTTATTTCTGAGATGTTGGACCCAATGAAAAGAAGCAGATTATGTGAGTTGGCTAACACTTTTTAAAAAACATATGTGTGTATATGTATGCATGCATACATGCACGCATGTGAACGTGTATGTGTGTGTGTGTGTGTGTGTGTGTGTGTGTGTGTGTGTGTGTGTGGAGGTCAGAGGAAAATCCTATATCTCATTCTTAGGAGTCTGCCTCCTTTTGAGACAAGGTTCATTGGTCCACATCTTCCTAATTAGATTAGGCTGGCTGGCCAGAGAATCCTGGGGACCCTCCCATCTCCACCAACCCCTAACTCTGAGATTGCAAACACCTGTTCCCATAGCAGGCATTGTCACATGGTCTCTGGGGATCTAACCCAGGTCCTCATGCCTATGAGGCAAGTGGTCTATCAACCGAGCCAGCTCTCCAGCCTGGTTAACTTTTTGGGTCTTGCTCTGTATAAGGCAATGTTCCAATGTGCACATGCATCTTCAGCTCTACTCTATATGGTCCTTCCACTGAGATAGAAAATGTAACTTTCTCATGCTATAGAAGCAGATTTGGAGGCCTATTGGGGTTCTCTTTCTGTAGGGCTGAAGTCAGGATTCAAGCCTCCCACCCTGACTCCGGGTCGGAATATCCTTGTACTAACAAGTTGACAGGGAAATGGTGGTTCTTTGGTCTTAAGCACTTTCTGCGTTCTCAGGGCTTAACACTTTGTTGTGGTCTCTCCTCAGACATTCAACTAGTTTAGTTCTCCATAGTCAAGTCTTTAATGAAGTATGACACACTTGGTCTTTCATAAGCTTTCTTGCTTTATTTTTCTCTTAGGATTTAGCACCAAATTAAGACGTCTAAGCTTTCTTATTTCTTATTCATTTCTTATTCAGCTTCCTTCTCCTTCCCCCTCCTCTCCCCACAAAGAGACTGTAGGCTGTGTAAGTGCAGAGATAACGTTCGCCTAATTCCCTCCTGTGTCCCTGATGTCTTGAATGCTGTTGGGCCCCTATCAGGCGCACGCATGTTAGCCAATGAAGAAATGAAAGAACAAATTTAATTTCATCAGCAATAAGTGCCATGGATAGCGGAAGCTCCACGTTCCCCGTGAGAACAAAGAGATTTAGGGCAGCTGATGTTTCAGGATTGGACTCTGACGGCCTGGATTTTGTTAGACTCCACTGTCACACTAAACCTCCTGCTGGTCCAAAGCATCATCATGCTTACTGGAGTCCTTCAAAGGAAAGGATGTCCGTTTTTCAGCTTAAGAGAGAGGAAAACATGCTCTGCCTAGGTCATGTCCTATTATGCTGAATTCCAGAATTTCAGTAGATTCTTCATGCGCTGAATATGGACAATAATTAAATATATACTATTTATATACTAGGGCTGGAAGTCCATAATAATAGGTATTATTAGGAGCTTGCAAAGCACCGAGTTTGAAAACCTTCACTTACTTAGACCTTTGGAAGTGTTCCATTTTTATGTCCAGGAATAATTCTTACTTTGGATCAGTCAGATCCAGTAAGCTGCTGTTGTTTTGTTTTGTTTGTTTGACAGGTACATTGAGTGCACAGTGGAAGATCAGTACGTATTAGGCACAAAGCAATGTGGTGGGAATTCGATTTAACTCCTTAGAGATATACTGGCTGTTAGGTGATGCCGTGCATTCTAATTTTATGCAATTTTGAACTGGAAAATAATTCTGTGGGCTGTTTCAAATATTTTAGGAATTTCCCTGTTACTAAAAAAGCCCATTAGAGAGCTGCAGGAAATGATTTAAAGTGTGTAAATTATCTTAATTTATTAGTGAAGGACTAGACTTCTAATGTGTGTAGGTCAATGTGTAGAATTTCTCAAACTAAAATGGAAGACTAGATACATAAAATGCAGATAGAATATATAACAGTGGAAGTGTGATTGGGGAAAGAATAAAAATTTTACTTGATATTAATGTCAGCATGAGGGTGTGGTGTTGGGTCGATTCAGCTTCGGGACCATCTACTTTGCGTTTTCTTTTCAGCTGGTTTTACAGTTTCTAATAAAACCCATGGCATAGCTAACTTCTGGGTTTTCTTTCAGATCACCAGCTGTCAGTCTGAGCGGCCGTTGATCCTCGCTGGCCTATCTAGCGTGATTCAATAACTTTCTCTTTACCAACTTCCCAGAGTTAGAAGCTCGTGTGCCCGTGTTAGTCCTTCTCTTTCTCTCGGGGGGTGGGGGGGTGGGGGGTGGGGGTTGAACAGGTTCCTTTGAAACTGTTGTTGCCAGCAAAGGACTAGTCAGCGTTTGGACTGTGTGACAACGTGGTTAGGGGTTTTTATTTTCTCTCTCCATCCCAGCTGCAGTCGCGCGATCCTTGTCCAGGCTCGGGTTCTATTATCACTCTGCTTTGACTTCCAGGTCCTGTGTTGAGACCTTTCACCGCCATCGGCCTCTGCAGAAGTACCAGCCAGAACTCCTTTTCCTCACAGATCACCTATAAGACGTCCTTGGAACCTGAGCAGCAGAATCAAGTGGCTGCCTCGAGATCCTGGACAAGCACAGATTCCTTAAGCGTACGCGGAAGCGCAATCGGAAGGGGCTTGGCTGCAGTAACACCAGAGATGACCCCCAAACATCCTTATACCGCCAAAGAACATAGGTCAGAGACAGTTCTTGCCTTCCGTGGCCGCGCAGCCAAGGAGCCACTGCCTATGCTTGTGGGCTCTTCTTCCCATTTATTTTCCAGGAAGTTAATGAAGGTTTGCTCCTCAGCAGAACCTCGCCCACCCCGGCGCTCCCTTACGGCTTGCTCACAGACTCTTTCGAGGCCGGTGGTGAATGCTCACTTACACTGACTGCTGAGAAAGAATTGTTCTGCCAGTGTGGCCCATCTTCCAATCAATGCCTGCTCAGAACAACAGAAAGGGCCTCAGATGGATTGGTTTCCATAGAACCATTGTTAGGCTTTGTGAAGCATTTTTGAACCTAATAAATAATGTCAAAAGTCCCTATCGAAGCCCAAAAATGTTCTTTTTGAAGCATTTGTGATAGTATTTTTGCTTTGCCCTGTCTCCCTCTGTTACAAAGAATCTGTGCTGCACAATAAGGATCGGGTGCACCGCGTGCCACTTTGCAGCTTGGCCTGCCGGGATCAGAAGGTCGGGCTTTTTGTTTTGCTGATACAGGTAAAAGGTTTTATTTGCCAGCCTCCACTTAGGGCTAAGGATAGTTTCTCAGGGCCTTCAGGATGTCTACGCAGACATTTGGAAAACATAATCAAATGCCTGTAATTTAATAGTTAACATGAAATTTGATTACACCAGAAGGGCCTAGGGAAATTCTTCAGGCTCTATGAAGGGTTTTGTGTCAGAAACCTGAAGCCAGATCCAGATCTAGCTGGAGGCTTTGAAACACTTGGAAGTAAGTTTAATTTTTTTTTAAAGGAGAAGATTCCAAAGTTTCTGATTTGTAATAGAAAAGTCTGGCAACTTAGGGAATGTACTATCAAACTGGCCATTCTAAATAAAACATTCAAAATGTTTTGGAGTAACTTAACAGACTCACATGGCTACTTTTCATCACAATATAGTGTTTGATACTTTATCATAGATTTAATGGGATGATATTTGTTTGTTTTAATGTTCATAGAGAAATAGGAACCAGTGTGTTCCATATCTGTCCACAGTCTTGCAGTTTCCCCACAGGCTTGGCTTTGGGAAATCAGATGCATGGAGATTATAAAGATTAACTGTATTAATATTTTCCCTTTAGTTCAATAAATATGTATGCATATATGCAGGTAAAATAAGCCTACATTTGAGACACCATACCTCATGTTCAAATTCAATTCTCAGAATGTTTTTTTTAAAGATTTATTATTATTTTTTATAAATCTTATGTGTATGAATGCTTGCCTACACGTATGTGTCTGCACCACATGTGTGCCTGTCACCCAAGGAGGTCAGAAGAAGGCATGGGATCCCTTGGAACTGGGCTTGCTGGTGTTCTGAGTTGCCATGTGGGAATTGAACTCAGGTCCTCTGCAGGAGCAGCAGATACTCTTAACTGCTGAGCCACCTCTTCAGCACCGGAAGCCTCGGAATTTCATCGGGAGTAAAGTGCTGCTGTAGGAAAAGGGGTTAGGAATCTGTTTAGTCTCCCGAAAATCATTCAGTTTATAAAAATAGTATTTTTCGATGAGTAAGAAGCTTTAGAAAAAAGTGGCATACCCAAACTCTAAAACTTTTCTGGTTAATGCGATTTTTTTTAAGGTGCAATGCTTTTCTTATTATTTGTTATTAGCATGGTTTATTATGAGAGAACACACAGATCGTATCCCAGGCATCAGGTCACCAAAGTTCATGTGACAACTGCAAGTTCAACCTCATGCCCTTTGATTGGAGAGCAGTGTGTAGATAAACTGATGGGTTTATATACAGATTCTGGGATATTTTAACATGTGATTTAATTATGAGTTAGCACACAATGTTTACAAAGGAGAACATTGCCCAGAGTGATTAAAAAACAATGAACCAAAATTCATAATAGTTTCTAAAATAGAAACTGGACTTTACATGGTAGAGGGACTCCCTACCTATTGAGGTGTAATTAAGTGAATATATCTGAAGATTCAGTGCAGAAAAGGCAATTCTCTCCAGAATTGACAAAAGAGAGACAGGCAAAAGATGCAAATCTGAGTATATTACAGTTGGAAGCAGCTTTCCAAATCCAGTCCATGGGATACTAGAACTAGAAAGATGTGGTGTGTCATGGGGAGTCTGTAGCTAAGTCTATGAGGGTGGCTCACTGTGATCTCTCTCAGGGGGGCAACACTAACATATTAGGCCCTAGATAAATTTCACAATAAAAATTCAATAAACTGTTTAACTAAGTGCATATCTACTTTGTTTATCAGAGACCTTTGGATTGTGCACATGTATTTTTGTTTTGAGACAGGGTTTCTCTACATAGCCTTGACTGTCCTGGAACTAACTATGTAGACCAGGCTGGCCTCTAAAGATCCCCCTGCCTCTGCCTTCTAAGTGCTAGCATTAAAGGCATACACCATCATGCCTAGCATGTACATGTGTTTTTCAAATAGTATATATTAATATCTGCTAACACTAGTGTTCCGTGGAATACATATGAAACGACATTTTGGAAAATATTTCTCTAAGCATGCCAAATCCATATATACTGGTAAGGTTTATGGTAAGGATTTCCATTCAAATAATTGGGGTAAGAATCAGAGACCACCAAGAAATCCTTCAAGAATCCATTTTAACTTGACTAGTGAATGAGGAGGTGTCTCTGGCTATTTCCTCTGTCTTTGAGTACATGTATTTGGGTGGAGGGGTCTTAGTTGGTCCAATTCAGAACATACTTAGTGATGGATGATAAAGCGCTTCTAATCCTGACTGGTACAGACATGAGTTTTTATGCTGAACCTGGTTCCAGAGCTTAGATACGAGGGTAAGTGTACTGAGCCATTTCCCAGTACTTTGGAAAACAGTGCTGGATTATACATTCACAATTCAATGTTAGAAAATACCTAACATGTACTCACATATCACCCAAGCAGGGAGGACAGGAGTAAGGTCTCATATACTATGGAAAATTATTTTATAGGTTCAGAATCACAGCTTGTTCTTTTTCTACAGGGATCTGTGATTTCATTCACAGCATTTATTACCACATACTCTAGTGTCTTAGAAACAATATAAAATTTCCTCTTTGTGGAAAAATAATGATCTGAAAACCACATTTGAAAGTATGATATTAACCTCCTGTGTTCTATCAGACCACCATGGTTTAAAGTTAGATTTCAACAACAAAAACTACAGAAAGACTACAATCTCATGGAAACTGAATAATGCTCAACTGAATCACCAATGGGTTAAGGAAGAAATAAAGAGAGAAATTAAAGACTTCCTAAAGATCAATAAAATTAATATACCACATACCCAAACTTATGGGACACTATGAAAGCAGTGCTAAGAGGGAAATTCATAGCACTAAATGACCACATAAAGAAGTTGGAGAAATCTCACACTACTGACTTAACAGTACACCTGAAAGCTCTAGAACAAGAAGAAGCAAAGTCACCCAGGAAGAATAGATGTCAGGAAATAATCAAATTGAGAGCTGAAATCAATAACTTAGAAACAAAGAGAACAATACAAAAATTAATGAAACAAAGAGTTGGTTCTTTGAGAAAATCAACAAGATAGACAAGCCCTTATCCAAACTAACCAAAAGGCAGAGAGAGAGAGAGAGAGAGAGAGAGAGAGAGAGAGAGAGAGAGAGAGAGAGAGAGAGAATCCAAATTAACAAAATCAGAAATGAAAAGAGAGACATAACAACTAACACTGAGGAAACCCAGAAAATCATCAGGTCATACTTCAAAATCCTCCTCTCCACAAAACTGAAAAATCTAAAAGAAATGGATAATTTTCTGGATAGGTACCACATACCTAAGTTAAATCAAGACCAGATAAACTATTTAAATAGTTCAATAATGCCCAAGGAAATAAAATCAGTCATTAAAAGTCTTCCAACCAAAAAAAAAAAAGACCAGGACCAGATGGTTTCAGTGCAGAATTCTACAAGATCTTCAAAGAAGAGTTAATACCAATACTCTTTAAATTGTTCCACACAACAGAAACAGAAGGAACATTACCAAGCTCCTTCTATGAGGCTACAATTACCCTGATTCCTAAGCCAAACAAAGATGCAACAAAGAGAACTACAGACCAATCTTCCTCATGAACATTGATGCAAAAATAATAAAATACTGGCAAACAGACTCCAAGAACACATCAAAACAATTATCCACCATGATCAAGTAGGCTTCATCCCAGGGATGGAAGGGTGTCAATGTAATATACCATATAAACAAAATGAAAAAAAAAACCACATGATCACCTCACTAGATGCTGAAAAGGCATTTGACAAAATCCAACACCCCTTCATGATAAAGGTCTTGGAGAGATCAGGAACACAGGGTACATAGCTAAACATAATAAAGGCAATTTACAGCAAGCCAACATCCAACATCAAATTAAACGGAGAGAAACTCAAAGCGATTCCACTAAAATCAAGAACAAGGCAAGGCTGTCCACTCTCCCCATACTAATTCAATATAGTACTTGAAGTTCTAGCCAGAGCAATAAGACAACATAAGGAGATCAGGGGGATACAAATCGGAAAGGAAGAAGTCAAGCTTTTGCTATTTGCAGATGACATGATAGTATATATGAGTGACCCCAAAAATTCGACCAAGGAACTGATAAAGCTTATAAACACCTTCAGCAACATAGCAGGATACAAGATCAACTCAAAAAAAAAAAAATCAGTAGTCCTCTTATATACAATTGACAAACAGGGTGAGAAGGAAATCAGAGACACATCACTCTTTACAATAGCTACAAATGATATAAAATACCTTGGGGTAACACTAACTAAGCAAGTGAAGGACCTATATGACAAGAACTTTAAGTCCCTGAAAAAAGAAATTAAAGATGTCAGAAAATGGAGAGATCTCCCATGCTCATGCATAGGCAGGATTAACATAGTAAAAATGGCAATCTTACCAAAAGCAATCTACAGATTCAATGCAATCCCCATCAAAATGTCAATACAATTCTTCACAGACCTGGAAAGAACAACACTCAACTTCATATGAAAAAACAAAAAACCCAGGATAGCGAAAAGAATCCTGTATAATAAAACAACCTCTGGAAGCATCACAATACCTGACCTCAAGTTCTACTATAGAGCAACAGTAATAAAAACAGCTTGGTACTGGCATGAAAACTGACATGTGGACCAATGGAATTGAATTGAAGACCCTGACATTAATCCGCACACCTATGAACATATAATTTTTGACAAAGAAGCCAAAAGTGTACAATGGAAAAAAGAAAGCATCTTCAACAAATGGTGCTGGCATAACTGGATGTCAACATGTAGAAGGCTGCAAATAGATCCATATCTGTCACCGTGTACAAAACTTAAGTCCAAGTGAATCAAAGGCCTCAACATAAATCCAGTTACTCTGAACCTAATAGAAGAGAAAGTAGGAAGTAGTCTTAAATGCATTGGCACAGGAGATCACTTCCTAAATATAACACCAGTAGCAACTGAGAGAAACAATCAATCAATGGGACCTCTTGAAACTGAGAAGCTTTTGTAGAGCAAAGGACACGGTCAACAAGACAAAGCCACAGCCTACAGAATGGGAAAAGGTCTTCACCAACCCCACATCTGACAGAGGGCTGATATCCAGAATATATAAAGAACTCAAGAAATTAGACATCAAAATGCCCAACACTCCAATTAAGAAATGGGCTGTAGAGCTAAACAGAGAATTCTCAACAGAGGAAGCTCAAATCGCTGAAAGATATTTAAGGAATTGCTCAACATCCCTAATCATCAGGGAAATGCAAATCAAAATGACTCTGAGATACCACCTTATACTTGTCAGAATGGCTAAGATAAAAAACACTGAAGACAGGTCATGTTGGAGAGGATGTGGAGCTAGGGGAACTCTCCTCCACTGTTGGTGGGAATGCAAGCTTGTACAGCCACTTTGGAAATCAATATGGCCCTTTCTTAGAAAATTAGGAATCAATCTCCCCCAAGATCCAGCTATACCACTCTTGGGCATATTTCTAAGGAATACTCAATCATACCACAAGGGCATATGCTCAGCTATGTTCATATCAGCATTATTTGTAATATCCAGAACCTGGAAACAACCTAGATGCCCTTCAACTGAAGAATGGATAAATAAAATGTGGTACATATACACAATGGAGTACTACTCAGCAGAGAAAAACAATGACATCATGAGGTTTGCAGGCAAATGGATGGAGCTAGAAGAAAGTCATCCTGGGTGAGGTAACCCAGACTCAGAAAGACAAACATGGTATGTACTCACTCATAGGTGGATGCTAGATGTAAAACAAAGGATGACTAGACTGCTACTCACAACTCCAGGGAGGCTACCTAGAAAAGAGGACCCTAAGAAAGATACGGATTGCCCAACGGCTGAGAACTGGATAAGATCTACATGAGCAAACTGGACATAAGGGTGGGTAATGAAGGGCAAGGTTCGAGGGGAAGAGAGCTTAGGGGAGCGGGAGATCCCAGCTGGATCAAGAACAGAGAGGGACTTCTTCTCCACACATGTGTCTCTCCCACAGGCCTGCACACTCTCTGTCCCTTTATCTTTAATAAAACTCTTATTAGCTCGGGGGCGGGGGGGGGGGGGGGAAGAACAGAGAGGGAGGACAAGGAAAAAGAGACCATGATAAATGAAGACCCCATGGGAATAGGAAGAAGCAAAGTGCTAGAGAGGTCACCAGAAATTCACAAAGGTCCCTCCATAATAGACTACTGGCAAGCTCTACTCTGGTGGTTGGATGGCCAAACACCCTAACTGTCATGATAGAACTCTCATCCAATGACTGATGGAAGCAGATTCAGAGATCCATGGCCAGGCCTCAGGTGGAGCTCCGGAAGTCCAATTGGCGAGAAAGAGGAGGGATTGTATGAGTGAGAGTTGTTGAGACCAAGATTGGAAAAAGCACAGGGACAAATAGCCAAACTAGTGGAAACACATGAACTATGAACAAATAGCTGAGGAGCCCCCAACTGGATCAGGCCCTCTGGATAAGTGAGACAGTTGATTAGCTTGAACTGTTTGGGAGGCCCCCAGGCAGTGGGACCTGTCCTTAGTGCATGAGCTGGCTGTTTGCAACCTGGGGCCTATGCTGGGACACTTTGCTCAGCCTGGGTGAAGGGAGGAGGGGACTGGACCTGCCTCAACTGAATCTACCAGGCTGAGTTGAATCCCCAGGGGAGTCCTTGCCCTGGAGGAGATGGGAATGGGGGGTGGGCTGGGGGGAGGTGGGGGGTGACTGGGAGGAGGGAGGACAGGGGAATCCGTGGCTGATATGTAAAATTAAATTATAAAAAAAATACCGAAACAAAACAAAACAAAAGTATGGAATCCATTTTGTGTTGGCCAACTACTCCCGGGCATCAGGCCTGCCATGGAGTGTGGTTGGTATAGCCGGCGTCAATCCATTGGGGAAAAGGAGATTTTTCCCTTTGCCAGCAGGTATCAGTTGCAAATAACTTCTTAGTTGGAGGATGGGACTTTGTGCCTACTTCCATGTCTGTATTTCATTATTTTTTGTTGTTTTTTATTGTTACCAATTCATGACTGTCATATTAAAAAGGTCAAAATAAAACCTTAAAAAATGTATGATGTTGATGGACATAAAATACTGGTACATTAGAGGAAGGGGATATTTGAGAGAGACTTTGATGAAGGATGTTCATAAATCAGGAATATTTTTGTAACATAAAATAAATAATTGAAAAGGAAACGATTTGTAGAGTCAATGTTTATTGCATACTAGTGGTTATTCTAAGTACTTGATATTCTCTAATAATTCATTTATTTCTTACAATGATTTTATGAAGTAGTTTCTGTTGTCTCCATTTTGCAGATAAAGATTTATTTCTAATAATAATAACTACATACACATACAAAAATAAGCTCAAACTGTATTATAAAATTCTATCCTATATATGTTACTATAGCTAGTATATTTGCATATATGGGGTGTGTGTACATTCTATTAGTACCTATAATTGTAATTGCATACCATGCTGTTTATCTATAGGTGAGGTAAATATGGGAATTTTGCCTAAATCCTTGCCTGTGAACATAGTGGAGAGAAGGAGATCATAGCTGTGGGCTGACAATGCAGTATGTTTTAGAGCGAAGCAGGATCGGGGTTCTTGGCACCCAGTTCTTTGTTTGAAATGACGATGACCCTGTGAATGAAGGCTCAGAAGATGAGGGAAGGTGAGTCTGGAGTTCATATGAGATTCAAAATTTCAAGATTAGTGGAGTTGTCTAACATCAAACTCTTGAAGGTGACAGAAGGAAACATTATAGAAGGCAAGAAAGTGTCCTGTGATTGTGACTTGAGGTTGGCACTACTTTCTCTGACCCACGTTTCTTCACTGTTAAACTAGGCTGGCCTATTTGGTTTGCTGTAAAGAAGATGAAACTTGATATCAAGCCAATGCGTCTTGAAAAGCAAGAGTGGTGTGCAAATGTCAGTTATTATTCTGTATTGACACATGAGTAATGTCAATAATAATTAGCATTCCTATTATCACTGGTTGATCTGGACCATCGCATGGTGCTTGTGGTTCCATCTGCTTTATATTGTGCATTGCTTCTGGTGATCATACTGCCATATGCTCCTCTCAGAAGTTTTTAGAAATGATATTTTTCACCTTCATCCCAGAACCAGGAGGGCAGCAGTAGGATACCATTTACCAACCAGGAACTAAAACTCAGTGTGGGGCCTCTGATTGTTTCCCTCACCCCAGCTCACAAATACTGCACCACAATAGCTTACGTAGAGTAAGTTCCATATTTCATAAAATTGAGACGTTAACTGTTCACGTAGACTCTTCAATGCATTTATTTAATTTTATTTCCTTTGAGAAGGGGTCCTGTTATGTAGCCCAAATTACCCGGAATTCCTGGTTCTGCGTCCAACTCTTGAATGTTGCCTTTGCAGATGGTCATGTTTGGCTGAACCTTCAGTATAGAAAAGGTCAGCTTAAAGAATGACAGTTGGCATTCTTCAGGTGTGATCTCTTAGCTGACTCTTTATAAAAGATCATGAGATTTCACACAGAGGAGAAAGAATAAGGCCATTTTATTAAATTTATTTTTGTTTTATGTGTATGGGTGTTTTGACTAGACATATGTCTGTGCTCTGCATGCAGAGGCCAGAAGAGAGGACTGGATCATGGGTAACTGGAGTTACACACAGTTGTTAACTACCATGGGTGCACTGAGAATTGAACCTGGGTCCTCTGGAAGAACAGTTAGTCAGTGCTCTTAACAGTGAATCCATCTCTTCAGCTCTAGGGCAATGTTATTTGTAACTACAAATGTATGTTGAAGATCTAAAGTAATGAAGGGCCCAGAAATGAGGTTGTTGTCAGGGAAAGATGGCATTAGGAAAACTACTTCAGAATTCTTTAGATGTGTGCCTTCTCTTTTTCACAGTCCCAGGTCTTTGTGAAATATGATCATCTTCAACTCTTTCACATGTTCCAAGTTCCTTTTTGCCCCGTGACTAGGCCCCCATTCCTTTCTCTCTCAATCCCCAACCTATATTTTCCCTCTCCGAGAATAATCTGATTTTCAAACTTAGTAAGTTGGGTGTCAACCCTGAAGAGACGGTGAAGTCCTGGTTGGTCACTTACATTTTAGTCGTGGTTACAGCTTTGAGAGCTCAGTCAATCCAATCAACATTAATTGTTCTCATCATGTTCTAGGGCCTGGTCTGGCAATTTTGGCTAAAAGAAAAACAATCCTTTCCTTTGACAAGCTAGACCAAGTATAGTCTAAAATTAGTTCTTTCATTCATTCTATAAAATTGATTGAATACCTACTATATGCTATTTATTTATTTGTTTATTTATTTATTAATATAGCAGTGAAAATTCATTTTGGTCAAGTAAGCCTTGATAATGAGTCATGTAGAATGACTCAATTACATTCAGGTTGATAGTCCTTTAGAAATTGTTCTGAAATCTTAATTTTCAAAAGTTTAAAGTTCACTTGTTGTCAATTAATGAACCAAACCAAACAGCCTGTTTATCTCAGTCATGCATTTTGATGAAGATATCTCAATTCATTTTATTGTAGTATTATCTTGAACCCTGCTGTATAGTGTTAAACAAAACTGATTAATCACCATGACACAAGGTATAGTTTATAGGCATAGTATCATCCCAAATCCCAAACTCCAAACTCAGTTTACCTAGAAGATTTTTGAAGGAGGATTTTGAAGCTTTATGGTGAATTAAATGCAGTGGTGACTCAGGCCATTTGAGTTAGAATAATTATAGAAGGCTTCCCATGGTAGAGTTTGAACTTAATTTTGGATAGTAAAAGATTTGGGGGATATGAACTCTAAAGAGTAGGAGGTACCAGCCAGGGCCAACCAATGTTTGTGGATACAGAGGTGTATACATTTTGAATAGACACCTTTAAGGAAAAGAATGCAAAAGTTTGGAGAACATTTGCAAAGAACCTGAAGCTTAGATCTCATTGGGTGCTTTGTAAATCCATTCCTGAACAAGAACAAGGATGTAGCTAATTTTTTAAAAAATGAAATGAAATGTACCTAAAGATATATAAATAAATGTGTTGGCACATGGGAGAGAGAAAGAAGAGAGGAGCTGGAGTCTTGTGGATATGCTTATGTGCTTTATTGTTTATAAATTTGAAAACTGATAACCAAAGCAAGCTGTCTTTAAAAGTAAATGTAGGCACAGTATGGATAGTCTTTGGTATATAGTCCAAATACATCTTTAAAGAATGAATCTAGCCATGGGTTTAACCCATATCACTGAAAACGGAACAAGAATGGATCCAACTGTGAATGTCCTTTGGAAGGAATGACCTAGTCGTCTCATGCTTCTACAGTGAATTGGTAAAGCTTAAAGCTTTGGCAGTAATAAATGCTTAAATAAAAAACTCTTCAAAGAAGAAGAAAAATGCATTTTATTGTGAACTTTATCTGGATAACTTAGGGGGTACACTGTCTTTAGAGTTCAGGGATGAACTTGAATTTAAAAATACTAAGGTGAATTAAGGTATCAATTTCAGTCTGACTACAATAGCATATTTTTCAGCATTCTTTTAGAAAGTTTTTCAAAATATTTTATAAGCTGGTGAAAATAATTTTGATAGTCATACATCACGCCCTTAAAGCTGTACCAGTGACTTCTAATTTTTATTGTAATACCACTACTCCCTCCCAGTTTTATTTTTTTTATAATCCTTAATTGTTTTTGTGTGTATGGGTGTTTGCCTGCCTGCATGTCTGTGCATCACATGTGTGGAGCAGCCAGTGATCTTTTTTTTCTTTCTTTTTTTTTTTTTTTTTGACAAGGTTTCTCTGTGTATCTTAGAAGCCTGTCCTGGAGCTCACTCTGTAGCCCAGGCTGGCCTCCAACTCATAGAGTTCCACCTACTTCTGCTGGGATTGAAGGCGTGCACCACCACTGCCCGGCGCAGCTGGTGATCTTAACTGTGGAGTCAGCTCCCCAGCCGCTGCTTCCCACTTATTTTCATGGTAAAAGGAAACTTGCGAAGGCAGGTGTTGGTACGAGGATGTAAAATTTGAAAGCGCGAAGGCACGATAAATTATTTCACCAATTTGAAAATTCCATCATTTTGGTTTTAGTTTGAGAGAAGTTCATTTTGAAGGCCAGAATTACCGACACACCCCCTCCCTTTTCACACTGGAAAAAACTGAAAACAGAGAAGTTTGGTTACTTGTCCAAAGTCACATGTGAGCACAAGGCAGATCCAGCTCACACACCTTCGGGCTGACTCACATCTGCCATGCTGCTTCTCTCCATGTCAGCTATCCTCAGCTCTCTACGTCTTTTAAATAATAACAACAAAAATAATAACTACTGTTCACGTGCACTCTCCTCCAGCTGCTTATAAATGATTTGATTAAATATTATACACATTTCCTAAAGCACATCCAGAAAATATAGTTTTAGAGACAAGGTCTCATTGTAGCTCAGGCTAGCCTGAAACTGACAGTGTAGCCCACGGAGATTTTGAATTTGTGGCCATCCATCTGTGTCAACCTCCCAAGTGCTGAAATTTCCACAGTGTCTGGCCAGAAAATATAAATCTTGACAATATAAATGCTTACACGGAGCAACCATTTCTTACATGTTTTTTAAAATCTGCCTTTTCTCATTTTGCCCTAACTTGTGCTTATCTCAACACAGAGTGCGTCTGGGTGTTTGGAATGGCAAAAGCTACCCCTAAACTGTCAATTAACTGATCCTCTGCCCCTTAATTCTTCTTCAGGGTGAAATCAGAAATTGGCATAGCATGCTAGTTGCCTCCTTCCCACACCTCTGTGTTAAAGCTGAATTCTTTGAGATCAAGACGTGTGTGTGTGTGTGTGTGTGTGTGTGTGTGTGTGTGTCACTTTAACAATGTTCTCTTCACATGTCCATGCATAGACTCAACAATTGCTTGTTGACCTATTTTAACCTCTTTTGAGCGTCATCTTCAAAGTGTAACTGTCCTTGACAATGAAAGAGACCTTCCTATTGTCTGGTCCTTCCAGGCAATCTTTAGCGTGGATCTCAATGGCTTTCAGATCGGGGGCTTGGCAAGAGGAAGGAGACAAAGTAAGCTGTTGTTCCTGAGTGACTTTTCTAAAGTTCCCCCTTTCTCTCTTAGAATGGGGGCATTTCTATAGACGATGACAGACGTTTTGACAGGTGCAATATGCTTTGAACTGTTGTGTCCGATAATTCTTTTGTCTTGGCTTGCCCCAGCAGAATGGTACATCTTAGGATGCTGATATGCATATTGTTTGCGTTTCATTTGGTGTGGTGAAGCCTTCCTTCTTGTCTTTTCCCCACCTCTCTCTTTAGGCTCTTTGCACGCATGTCACTAACCCAGATGGCAAGGCCAGCAATGGTGCAGGGCATACTCCCCCCACAGCCCAGCCCACCTCCTTTTTTAGAAAATGTAAATCATGTCCTTCATGGTTTCCTCATTACCCTTTTAAAAATGGAATAAAAGAAAGAGAAATTACCTGAAGGTAAGAAAAAGGCAAAAATTGTATATGACCCAGTCACTTGATGGTCACAACCATTATTTGCCTATTGGAGCATATCCTTTCTGATATTTTCCTTGGCACATCCAGACACAGAACTATTTTATAAAAAATGAACTCCTGCTATAAATATTGTTCTATGAACTCATTTCCTTCCATCAAATATACTGTGTTAAATACATTTTATATATCTTTGTTTTGTATTCTTTACACTTGCGATGCAAATTCTTAATTATGAATTGGTTGGTTAAAACATATTTGGTAACTTTTGTCCTGGTCCAGATCAATTTTTAAGCACTTTATCTAATGTGATTTCTGATTGGTAGAAATTAAGAAACGGTGATGTTACTTAGAAAAGATTTAGTTCAACCCGCAGGTCTACACAGAGATTCTAAATTAAATCATCTTCATTTTGATTTCAGTGAGTTTGATCTACACAGATTTTTTCTGCATTGGTTTAAATGTGGGCAAGTTTTTCAGCTGGAAAACTAGAGGACTACTCTTTAGGAATTAGAATTGGGGCCACCCTGGTAACTATGGATAACAGGACAGTTCTACTATTCCATGTCTGAGATGACAGCAATAATACTTTAATACTGTTTAATTAATTTTTCTGGTTAGTGGTTTGCATATTTCCACTAACTGTGGTTATTGTCCAACATGTTGTTCCAAGAGCCACTGGAAGGAATAGTGAGAATAAACACAAGGGGCATGTTTATAAAGTGAAAGTACAAACAGCTCTGGTCTCCCGGCAGGTGATGCTATTCCTCTTTTCGGCTGTATTTTCTGCTTTTCCTTAGTACTATGAAAAAATCTAGAGTCTGCGAAAAAACAGACTAATAGGGAATTTGGGATTGGGGGCTCATGGAAGAAAATAGCATGAGGAGATGTTAAGACATCTAGCTATCTGTTTTTGAGACCTTCGTAACTCCACTGCTCAGACTTAGCATTAAAGAGAAGCAATGCCAAGGTGGGGTGGGACCTTTTATGAACCTGACATGCTAAGCTCTGGTTTGTAGGGAATCTGAAAAGACAAATTCATGTGAGGTGGGAAACAATGAACTATCTGTGGCTCGCACTGAAAAAAAAGATTAAATTTGAATGCTTCCTGAAAACTATGGGTAAAAGGATCCAGTTTTCAAATGAGGACACATGGGACCAGATAAGAGAATAATTCCCATTTGTGTCCAGTATGCTTTCTGAGAGGTACATCTTCAGCATGTCCTGTTTTCTGGAATCAGTCTTCACACCCTCCGCAGATCTCTGGTCTGTCTTCAGGTGTCCATTCTGTTTTATTCAGAAAGTCTCCATAGGCTTAAGGGAAGCCCTAATAAGAAGAAACAATATAGATTAGGACTTCCCCTAAGTTACAAAGACACATTTACCGTGGTGCAAGCTGGGAGACACTGTGGTGGGGCCACTATGGGTCACATAATCGGGTGACTTCTATTTGGGCTTCATGAGCCTGCCTAGTAACAATTGATTGATGGTGTGTGGTAACTTGGAGAGCAGGGCCCATCAGCTTCCCTGAGTCTGAAGACTTCCTCATTAACTTGGGCCTTTCAAGGCTGCCCTTAGGAAATTTTACTCACAAATTAGGTTGAAAAAAGTCTTCTCAAAGAAAATTATTTTCGCTCTTTGGTCATCAGGGAGCAGAAGGTTTGATGGTCATTTGCTGCATCGAGAAAGGGGAGGGGGCAAGTGGTGATTGAAGAGCTGGGCTGTGGCTCAGGCTTCCTACCTAGGCCTGGGTTCCCAGAAGAAGCCACCTAACAAAGGCTTGCACTTGAGTGGCCTCACCCCCACCCCCCCCCCAGCTGTAAGGTGTCGGGGGAAGGGAGAAGTTTAGACTTTCCAACGTTTCACCAGGTTTTGAAGTTTAGCACCTCATGATGTCTGGGTTTGTGACAGTGTCCAGTGTCTTTCCACTGTTTGCTGTCCTCTGTGATGGGGGAGACTCCTGTTTTATTTGGAGTAGCAATGTATGGGTCTAAGAAATACTTTATCTCTATATTTCTTTGTAGGCAGAGAAGCTGCATTAATCTGTTTGCATTGTTGGGATATAAACAGCTCTCTACCTGTGGGATATCAACAGAACTGTACCTGTGAGATATCAACAGAGCTGTACCTGTGGGATATCAACAGAGCTGTACCTGTGGGATATCAACAGAGCTGTATCTGTGGGATATCAACAGAGCTGTATCTGTGGGATATCAACAGAGCTGTGCCTGTGGCAGAGCTGGAGATGCCTGCTGTTCACCTCATTTTGCCTCTTCGCATCAGAAACAGCCTCCTGAAGGTGGGATGATCAGTGAGTGAGCATGCTTGCCCGTCAGCGCTCCTTTTCCACCACTTCGGCCTCAGTATGAAGATTAGCATCAAGGGATGGTGCTTGCTAATGAAGCATCTGGTTCCTTTGTTTCCAAGCCTAATCTTAAGGATGCACCCACACAGTTTCTGTCTATAGTCGTTTGGCAGGTTGAGCAATGCAGGAGGGCCTGCCCTTTTGTTTGTTATTCTTCTAGGAAGCTTATTGGATGCACTGGGGAGGTGAGCAACATTCAGGGGGATCACTTCTATCACTCATCCTTGGCAAGAGTCTGCTCTTCCGAGTACTCTCTCTCCCCAGCCTCACCAAAGTGGTATCTTCCTGCAAGCAGCCACCAAGTATTTATGCTGTTTTCTCACTCTCGGTGATTAGAAGGATCTTTGCCAAAACCACATTTTTATTTGGATTCTGACCATTCTTTCGAGTCACTCCATCTCTCTGAGCTCTAGATCTGAGAGAAGGCTAGCTACTCCCGAGCTCTGCCATTGATGCAGTCATGTAGAAAACATCCTCTGGGCAGCTGGAACGTGTCAAGGAAGCAGGGAGCAGGCTGGTGGGCCAGGGCATTACCTATTGCCTTATGATTCGTGATAGTGAATGGGAGACACACAACACAGAAAGAATAACAGGGAAATATAGACTTATTCAGAGGGTCTATAGAAAAATGAAGGGCAAGAGGAAGAATATGTCAATGTGAGCCCTGGTTAGTCCAAGACACTGGAGAAGGAAGCAAATTGCTGTGCTTGTGGTGATGTGTTCAGACCCAGCCCAAGCTGTGTGAGCCTATGCAGAGATAAAGCTGGGCAACCTAGTGGAGGTCAGGTGTGAGGACCATGAGGCCTTACTAAAGATTTTTATTTCCTCCTGACTGTGATGGAAAGCATGAAGGATCTTAAGTCATTGGACTTGTACCCTGAATTCAGAAAACAGGGCAGATTGGAACAGAAATGGGTGCAGCTGGCTCAGAAGCCAGGCAGCTGTGGCCCAGTGGAGTAAGGTGCCACTTAAAAGAAGATATCAGTTGTGGAATGGGGAAAAGGCACCATCGCCCTGCTATGAGAACTGTGGGCGGTGTTTCTGTAGCGCTTGAGAGTGCTGTCCGTGTGGTCCGTTCATGGCGTGAAAAGGCACAGGACAAAATATTAGGGAACCGTTTCCGTTCCATAGGTGGCGTGAAGCATCTTTCTACATCAAATAAAGCAGAATATAGGATAGAATGAAACATCATGTGTCACTCTAAAGCCCAAACAAGATTTCAGAGACATTTCGTCTTGGCCTGGGATCCTCTGAAGAACATCTTTTGATTTCCGTGTGTGTGTGTGTGTGTGTGTGTGTGTGTGTGTGTGTGTGTGTGTGTATGTGTGTGTGTGTTCGTGCATATATACATGTCATTTGCCTTGCATTTGTGTGGAGTAGTTTAAAAAATACTGTTTTTTTGCTCCCACCCTAAATGGTTCCTATCTTTTTTTTTTTTTTTTTTTAACTTTTTATTGATTCTTTGTGGATTTCACATCATGCATCCTGAATGCGTTCATGTCCCGTCCCTTTGCTCTCTGCTCTTGCAACTGCCTCCTAAATAAGATAAAATAAAATTTAAATAAAAAAAAATCATATATCTTCACTTGCAAGAGTACATTGTAATGAGTCATTGTTCTGGTTCGAGGCCTCTCTCTGGCTCCTGCTACACCATCAATACTGAGTCCTCACTGGGATTCCTCCTGGATATCCTGTCATTGTCCTGTGTCATGGAGATCCTATAGCTTTGGATCTGCAGGATCAGCCCCTTCACATGCTCCAGCAGTTTTCCATAGATGGGGTGGATGTTGGGGTGGGCCAACTCATAGCCCCGGTTCTGAGCCTAGGTGGTAGCTGGGTTAGTCAGCCTGCCAGCTCTCCCTCATTCTTACCACGAGGTCCAGCTCTCCAGCACTGCCCCACCTAACTCCCCCAGTGCATCAGGCAGCAAAGGGTGGGGCCAGTTCTGCTCTCACCCCCCTCCCGCACGCTCAGCTGCACCCACACCACCAGGGCCTGTTCTCCAGGATGCTGCAGTAGGTGAGGGGCAGGGCCAGCTCTTCTGCCCCTGAGGCCAGCTCTCCTGTCTGTACAGGTGGCCAGGGGCCCGAGAGAGGAGGGCATCTTTCCCTTGCCCACGCCACCACATGACAGACAGGAGGGGCCCGGCCAGCTCTTCCACGCTCATGCCCCCAGGGCTGGCTCATCTATACCTCCACCAATAGGGTCAACTCTACCGTGCAGCCCAGGTTAGAGGCAGGGCCTGTTCTCCTGAGTGCCGCAGCTAGTGAGGGGCGGGACAACTCTGTGTGACCGTACAGACAACACCACAGACCGAGGTTGTGGCAAGGTCATGGACCAGACCAGTGGCGCCGAGTGGCAAGCAGGCCACCCACCTCAAGTGCTCCTCACTGCCTTTGCCTCTTCAGAACTGCCTCTCTCCACATGGCATGAACCATTCTGCCTCCCGCTCGCTCCCATACCCCACCATATTTGCTCACCATAATGGCGCCTGCATGCAAGGTGCTGGACAGGATATAGTTTCTTCTACCCACCCAGACAAGTGGCCTCAGGCAAGCATGTGTGTCCCCTTCACTTGGTTCCTATCTTTTAAGAAATGAGTTTGGAAAGAGCCAAAGGTTTTCTCAACTGAAAATACTCCTTTAATGGGATAGTGCCCAACACTGGAACAGGGTCCTTGAGGAAGTCATTCCCATCACTTTACAATGGCTGATTTCTGTGCTAAAGACAAAGCTGGCCTGTGTGCACTTGAAATTGGCATTACAATGCATCCATATGTTTCTGTTCTCGCCCCCTTCTCCCACACTACTTTCTGCTCTTATGACAATAAGATCTTTATTTTTGTTCTCATCTTTCAAATTATTCTTTTTAAAGTTGATTTGATGTGTATGAGTGTTTTGCCTGCCTGTATGTATGTCTATTCCTAATACGGATGCAGTGCTTGAGGAGGCCAGAAGAGTGTGTTGGATTCCCTGGGACTGCAGTCACAGAAGGTTTTGAGTCACTGTGTGGGTGTAAGGAGTGGAACCCAGGTCCTCCAGAGGAACAGCCAGTGCTCTCAACTGCTGAGCCATTTCATGTCGGAGGATTTGCTTTGCAGCTGATGTTTAATGTAGGCTACAGCTGAGTTGATTCAAGTTATGGAATCACATAATTCTTAAATTTTATTATTTTATGTGTATGGGTGTTTTGCCTGCATGTATGTCTGTGCATCATGTGTGTGCCTAATGCCCACGGAGGCCAGAAAAAGGCATCAGATACTCTGGGACCACAATCAGAGATGACTGTAAGTTCTCATTTGGGTGCTAGGAATTGAATTCCAGCCTAGCAGAAGAGTAGCCAGTGCTCTTAACCTCTCTGGCTCATTTGCAGAATTCCTAATGGTCATTATAACATTTAAGAATCTTGATTTTCAGCAACCAGAAACTGCTTTCTAATTAATATAATAAAAAAAAGACTATGTTTTGGTTCACATAAGTCTGTGGTTCTCAACGTTCCTAGTACTGTGACCCTATAATCCAGTTCCTCATGTTGTGATGACCTACAACCATAATTTTTTGTTGCTACGTCATAACTGTAATTTTGCTACTGTTATGGATCATAATGTAGCTTGAGTTTTCCTGCCTTGCCCACAGTCAGGACAAATCTTTGTCACCCACCAGTCCCACGGCCACTCAGACCCAACCAAGTAAACACAGAGACTTATATTGCTTACAAACTGTATGGCCATGGCAGGCTTCTTGCTAACTGTTCTTATAGCTTAAATTAATCCATTTCCATAAATCTATACCTTGCCACGTGGATTGTGGCTTACCAGCATCTTTTCATGCTGCTTGTCAGGGTGGCAGGTGGCAGTGACTCCTTCTGCCTTCCTGTTATTTCTCCTCTCTGTTAGTCCCGCCTATACTTCCTGCCTAGCCACGGGCCAATCAGTGTTTTATTTATTGACCAATCAGAGCAACACATTTGCCAAACAGAACATCCCACAGCATCATAATGTAAATATTTTTGAAGATAGAGGTTTGCCAAAGGGGTTGCGACCCACGTGTTTGAGAACCACAGACATAGTTTGTGAGAGGTTCAGGCTGAGTCTGGGAACTCAGATTTCACAGTCTTCCCCTCCCTTCTATTCTGCCTGTCCTCAGTGGAGTGAAGGATCTATGTGGTTTTTTTAATTACACTAAAGTGGGACACAACAAGACACTTGCATGTTGCAGAAGTAGCAAAGAGGAATAATGATCGTCCTCATATAAATGCACCTCCCATAGGAAGGCAAGGTGGGTGGACTTGGTAGGGGAAGTCATCTACAGTCCTTGTTTTGCCTCCTTCGACCTAGATACAAACTCAACTCTCCTCTAAGCCATTGAGAATCTTGAAATTCTGTGTCAAGGATATCATCAATACAGAATTATTTTTCAAAAGGACACCATCTTGATGAAAAGTTACTGATAGGGGAGCTATAGAGAGCCACCACAAGTATGACATGCTAGTGATTTTGGACTATGTAGATATCTGGTCTCAGATTGTCAGTTTCCCTAGAAAGCCTCCCTGACCCACTGCAAGGTCTGGTCTTGGGCCTTCCTGCATAGAGAGGTGATTTGGAGGATTGGATATTTATTCAGAGTGAAATTCTAGGCTTTCCTCTTATTTGCGGGTGACCTGCAAGTTATTTTTCTCCCTCCTGGGTGTCATTTTTGTTCACACCATGAACCGAGGAGAGTAATCCCTGTCTATCGGTTTGTTTGATGGACTAAATATGATAACATTGGCAAAGCTCTTAGACCCACACTAATGACTTAGCGTAAAGGCTGAATGACAAGTAGCCTTGATGAGGCCATGTGAATTCATTGCATGCCTTTCCCTGACCTATGAGAGAGTGGCATTGGCCTCTTCTTATTGTCTCAGAGCACAGACTCTCTGATCAAGCTGGAGGTGCACTCCGGCTCTGCTGTTGACTATCTGTGTGACTCAGTCAAAGGGCCTAACCCACCCCAGCCTCCATGTTCTTTCCCAGAGAACACATTGAATCCTAGCAGCTTCGTGAAGATGCTGTAAGGACCGAGGGAAGTAGCATTTGTCAAGAGATCAGCATATTATCTGGGATATAAAAATTGAAACCTTATTATGGTTATTAGTGGTGTTGGTGTTAAAGGTTTAATGCCTTTATCAATATCTAGTAAACAGTTGGTGGGCAATGAATAATTTCTAGTCAATTCTTTTTTATACTTTCCCTATAATGTACTTTTTCTTCTTGTCTTAGGGTCTTTGTTTTCTGCCCCACTTCTTTTTCATTAGCCCAGCAGGTACCATGACAATAGGAAGTCTGCTCTCTAGGGATTAATGTTGCTTGTCCCTAGGACTTGTCAGCACTCATTCAGTACAACAGGACACCATTTGGAGTGGCAGTTTTCATGCTTAAACTGTCTTCACCAGTTCTCTTGGGACTAGCCCTCTGCCCGTTTATCTTTTCTTTGGCACAGTGCTGTTCTACCCCTGCATGTGCTCATATCTTCACACACACAAAACGCTTCATATTTTTAAAATTTTGTTCTGTGAGAATTCCATACAATGTGTTTTGATCACGCTCATTCCTCACTCCCAATTCCTCCCAGATCCACCTCCCTGCTTCCTTACCTGTCCAGTTTGTGTCCTCTTTTTCAAACCTTTCAAGTCCAGTTTGCACTGTCCATATAGTCTTGGATGTGTAGACTTCCACTGGAACAAACAGGCTAGGGTCTGTGCTCATAAAGAAACTGACACCTCTTCTCTCAGATGCTTCAAAGCTAACCTTTCTAAAAGAATAACCCCACCTTCAGCCAAAGACTTGTCCTCATGCCAACATCTGATGACAGGGCTTTTTCTATATTGATGGCTTCAGGTAGAAGTCACCATGGGTAGAAACTAGTGTGTTAGCTATTTCCCTGTCTATTAGCCATCGGTTACCATGTATTATTTATATATGTTGTTATGTGTGACATAATAAATATGTAAATAAATAAGTATAATAAGAACATGTGTATAGCTAACAGGCTTATCAAGGTACAGTTCTCATACAGTGTTGGGCCTCATAAGGCCCGGGCCTGAGGTCCAGTGTAACTTCCCAAGCCTAGCTCGAGTTTGGCGACCTGTCTTTGGACATGACTTCTGCATATGAGTGACTCAGCTCAACCCAACCTAGTAATTGCTGAGAAGTTACCTCTGCCTAGTAACTGCTGAGTAGGCATCATCTCATTGGCCCTCTATTCTCACCCCATCCCTCATCTCCCCAACCTATATAAATCCACTCCTGATGCAATAAAATAAGTTCCCTCTTTGACAAGACTCTCGGCTCAGTGTGCTTCTCTCCAGGTGGACAGGGGAGGTCTAGGCCATCGACACCCACCATCCCGCTCAGCCCCAGGGAGAGCCCGGCTGGACCAGTCCTGCCCCAGCCCTACCTGTAGGTCAGCCCAACAATACAGAAAACTTCATATTTCATATCTAGAATTTGGTGGGTTTGGACATAGTATACGTGTGTGAGTCTGTCATCACCATCAGTGTTATTGATCTTCAACCATCACCTCTAAAAGCTTTCTCTTGTTTGTGTGCCTGGGTGTGTTAAGAGCACTTAACCTGACATCCCCCCTCTTGACAAAGATTTAATGACAGTTCAGTATTGTTAGCTATGGTCATCATGTTCAGCAGATACCTAGTGCCTAGTCATCTCACCTAATTGAAATACTGTATCTCTTGATAATGGAATATTATCCTGACTCTGCAGAGAAGGAAGTTCTGCTGGGTGTGGCAACAATGACCCTGTGCTTAGGTGACTTGTCATTTTTCTTTAGTCTACTAACAGGAATTAGATGGAATTTAAGAACTGTCTGTCTTGTTTTCCTACTGGACCATTATATTTAAATATTCAGCTAGCTGACATCTTGAGATTTTTGCTTCTCTTTAGTTAGATGAGACTGAATTACACTTTCTTTTTGTATGTCTTTACCTCGCTTGCGTATAAATTGATAGCCTTATCAGGTGGACTGGGGGGCTTTATTTTTCTAGATTCTAGAGTACTTCAACTAAGTGTCTTCTGAGGTTTGCCACAGGTTGTCTGGAGCTATGACTTATTTTAAGGGGATTGGAGAAGGATCTTGCCAATTCGGTGTCATCAGCTGGTGCCAGTTCAACTTCCCATCTCTTCCGTGTCAAGGTTGGCTGCTCACGTTTTCCCTCCAAGATGACACACATTTAACATAGGCTTCAAAATCGTGGTGTACAGTTCTCAACAGCAGCGGCTTACGGCTTTAAAACATTGGCACTGATGAAGTTCACATTGTCATAGCTTCTGTTTTGACATGATGTTATCAACTTGTTTCCTTCCATTTTGGACAGACCTTTCAATCACAGCCTGCAAGGACTGGCCAAAGGACACACATACGCCCCCCCCCCCCACAGACACACACACATAGACACACACACACACACACACACACACACACACACACACACCAAACAAAGAAACAAACCAACCAAAAAACAAACAAGCAGACAAAACAGCATTTAAGGGGTAAATCCAACTGAAATTAGACAGCACATTTAGTATAAAGATTTTTAAATGGAATTCAGGTGAGAAGAGAGAGAGTTGTGGTTTTTTTTCTCCTCCAAGATAATTTTTTTGATCATAAAAGAAAACAAAGGTGCCAAATGTGGCTTGAATGGAGTGTTTAGGACATCAGGAGGGAAAAAATTTGCTCCTGGCATCTCATGTAAGAGCTTAGAAACTAAGGGAAATCAGCTTCAAGCTGAGCATAAGTGCCCAGCCAGATTAAAAGAGTAATAGTTGAAAATGTGGGCTCATCAAATTTGACAAGCTAAGTTTCTTTCTCTCCATAGGACAACAAATGTTAAGTATTAAGATGGATTTAGTTGTTCTGTAGCTATGAAAATGTAGGTTAAAATGAAGAAGTGCACTGCATGCATCTGCATGTGTACACACACATGCATGCACACATGCACATAGGTGTTCTATCCACCAGAGAAACAAAACACCTTCTATTTCCAGACACACCAATGGATTCTAAACCAGATTCCCAAATGAGCTGTAGTGAGAATGGGTCACCAATGAGGAACAAATTATCCATGAGAAGAGGTATAGGGATGTCAGCTGAGACGAGAGACTTCTAAGTGGTAGAGGAAAGGTGCTTCAGCCTTTAGAACAAACAAAGTTTCACATGCATTTAATCTTCATTACAACCTGGGAAGGCAGGTTTCTTTTAAGATGACCAGAGGTCCACATCTCATCTGGGAAGGGCAGGAGTACTGGGCACATGTTCAAGAGCACAAGCTGCAGACACATCTGAGGTTGAGTTTCACTCTGTCACTGTGGCTGCTCTGTGGCCTTGGGTAACTATTTAGCCCCTCCAAACCCCTATCTGAAAAATAATGTTACTGACAGTGTCTACTTTTGGCCTGTTGTGAGGATTAAATAAATGGATGTACAATAAGACACTTCATGGGGTTTCAGGCCCAATAAGCCCTCCTTAAGCTCATACTGCCATTCTAAGAAGGAGACCAGTGGTCCTCAACCTTCCTATTTCTGCAACCCTTTAACACAGTTCCTCATGTGGTGCTGACCCCCAACCATAAATTTATTTCTTTACTACTTCACAACTGCAATTTTGCTACTGTTATGAAAAGTAATGTGAATATCTGATATGCAGGATATCTGATGAATCTTGACCCACAAGTTGATAACTACTGCTGTAGAAGCAGCCAAGGCCAAAAGGTCACTCTTTTTTTTTTTTTTTTAAATTATTCTTATCTCATACAATGCATCCTGACTACAGTTTCCCCTCCATCCACTCCTCCCAGTTTCCCCCTCCCCCCCCCCGAGGTCCACACCTCAGCTCCATCTCTCCCCAGAAAAGTGCAGACCTCTCTGGGAAATCAACTGAACACAGTGCAACAAGATACAGTAAGACCAGGCACAAACCCTCATCTCAAGGTTGGGCGAGGGAACCCAGTAGGAGGAAAAGGGTCCCAAGAGCAGGCGAAAGAATCAGAGACTCCGACTCCCACTGTCAGGAGTCCTATAAACACCAAGCCAACAACCATAACATACAGAAGAGGACTGAGCGCAGACCCAGGTGGGCTCTGTGAACTTTCATGAGCCCCACTTCATTGATTCTCTAGTCTCATGTTCTCTCTGTGTCTTTGACTCCTTTGGCTCCCACAATTCCTCCTCTTCCTCTTCCTGGGGAGATCTCCAATCTAGAGTTTCTCTTTGCCCAATGTTTGGCTGTGGATCTCTGCATCTGCTTCAGCAGTTGCCTGAGACAGCCACTCTGATGATGCCTGGTAGTGGCAATGACCTATGAATATAGCAGAGCATCATTAGGAGTCTTTATTTGTTTGCTTGTTTGTTTGTTTTGGGCCAGTTGTGTTTGGTTCTACCCTGGGTCTCTGGGTTATCCAGCCTCTGTTTCCTGATCATCTAGGCATGAGCTCCCTCTCTGAGGTGTGGGCCTCACATTGGACCAGTCATTGGTTGGCCACTCTCACAAGTTCTGTGCTTCCATTGCCCCAGCCCACCTTGCAGGCAAGACAGATTGTAGGTTGAAGGTTTTGTGGCTGGGTTGGTGTCCCAGTCCCATCACTGGAAGCCCAGAAGGCCACTCCTAGGAGGATGTTTCTTGACCTTGGACTTGGGGCTACTAAAATGTCCTTTCTGCTTCCTTTCTCAGCTTTGAATGTTTTATAGCTGAAATGACCAGTGAAAAGTGACCTGATGTGTATACAACTTGACAATCTTTAAGTCACAAAATTGAAAGTTTAAGAAGCCAGAACTTACCTTTCATAGATGAGCAAGCAGGCCGTGGGACTGAAGTGATGCCTCCAGATGACAGCTTGTGATAGAGTTGCTTAGATCATGTCATCTAGCAGTCAGGAAATATATTTTCTGTTACAATGCATAGAATATGCCCAATATTCAATACTATATGCAATTTTTACTATTCATGTTACTTCCTGGTTTTATCGGCTTTAAGAAAAAACAAAACAAACAAACAAACAAACAAAAACAAAAGTGCTGACCCCAAGTGGAAGAGAGTGTTCCCTCTTTCCCTTATCAAATGGGCTTGGGCAGGCTCCCAGTCATGTCTCTATGGGTCACTGGAGGATAGAGGCTGTCTCAGATGGTCTCACACTGAGTCATCCCAGCATAGAGGGAATGACTAATATCCTAACAGGTACACATCATCATGAAGAAGTAGGAGGAAATAACCTGTGTGAAAATGCTCTATCTACGTCTGAAGGGAACACACAGCTACTATAAAAATAGACTAGAACAAGTGAGGAAGCTTGACTTGGTGTGTGAACTAAAAGGAGCGTGTGATTTATGGGAAGTAAAGAACCTGGCCAAATCCTGAGAAAACACGCTTGGGTGGCAAGCTGGGACAGATGCAGGTTCTATGCTAGTCAGGAGGCCTGAGTGTCCCAGATCACCTTGATATTTAACTAGCTGTGTGTCCATGAGCTTGGGTCACCTGTCCTTCCTAGGACCTTCTTTTCTACTAGGTGGGGGAGAGATGTTGAACTCCCCGCTCTTCCAAGTTTTCTTTAGATTCAAAGCTAGCGTTCCTCCTTGTCTTGATCTTGCACTGTTTTCTGTGAGCTCATGTTTTATGGTAAGCAGAAGGCCACCATAATTGTTTGTCTGTGGTGGTACATCAGAAATCAGACTCATCCTTCCTTGCAATGTATTAACAGAAGATAAGTCTTCAAAACCACTTCTCATCAGGGTAACGACCTCATAGTTGCCATAGTCTCGGGTTTGGGGTATGGATAGCTGTTATCTCCCAAATGGGCCAAATGATATTTATTGGGGTGCGAAATTGCTTTGGGATGGTTTGCTCGGTGGAGCTATTGTGGAAGTTAAAAGATTTAGCAAGTGCCTGGCATGTCATAAGCAGTCAGTGCTGTCAGTGGGTCTGGAGTGTTTCTAAAGGCATGCGCGTGAGGTCTTCCTCCCTAACTTGTGCAGTTAGGGGGAGCTGGTAGATCATTTAAGAAGCACGAGCTGGTGCTAGGCCTTTAGGATTTTGGGGGGGGGGAGGGAAGCCTTTAAAAGGTATTGTGGGGCCCTAGTATTGTCCTTCCCCGTTACCTGATTCTTTTAGGTCCTTGTTCTGAAATGAAGGACTTTCCTCCTCATAGGCCCCATCCCCACAGTGTGCTGCCTCACTACAAGCTCAAAAGCAAATGAGCTAACTGGCCATGGGCCAAAACCCTAGAAGCCGCCACAAGACAAAAGGAACCTTTTATCTTTATATGCTGGTTAGAGTTGATATTTGTTCTAGTTGCAGAAAGCTGACTAGTATAGTATCTTAGGGTTTTATTGCTTCGAAGAGACACTATGACCATGGTAACTCTTATAAAAGAAAGGAAAGCAGGGAGGTATCCATCCCATGGCTCTGGCATATTCAACATTTTGGGGTCTCCAAGGCAATCCATGCTTCACCGTCACAGCTTCACTACTGGCCTCTCTAGGCCTCCATACCTTGCAAGGATGCCTCCTTCCTCTGATGACTCTATAGCTTGTGTCAAGTTGACGCCCAAAACCACCCAGAATACTGGGAAGCATGGTGGCATGCAGACAGACATGGTGCTAGAGAAGGAGCTGAGAGTTCTACATTTAGATCTGCAGGCAGCAGGAAGAGAATGCCACACTGGTCAGACTTGAGTATCTGAGACATCAAGGCCCACTCCCACGGACACACTTCCTCCAACAGAGTCACACCTACGCCAGCAAGGCCACACCTCCTAATAGTGCCAGTCTCTGAGCCTTTCCGAACCATTTTTTTTTCAAATCACCACATATAGTATTGTCGTTGTTCATAATCACCTAGGCAAGGTGACTAAATGTGACCTTTAATGACACACTCTTAGAATGCTAAAGACCAGGAAGTAGCATCACCATGTCTAATGTGTTGCCATGGATACTGTTTCCTCTCCCACCATACATTCATTCAATAATACTCCTCTAAGTAGTACTTTACAAAATATTTCAACATTCATTTTCATTTATGTGTATGGATGTTCTGCTTACATGTACCTTTGCACCACACACGTGCAGTGTCCACAGAGACTGGAAGAGAGATCCCCTAAGACTGGAGTTACAGACAGTTGTGAGCTACCATTTGGGTGTTGGGGAAAAGCCCAGGTCCTCTGGAAGAGAAGCCAGTGCTCCTAACTGCTGAGCCATCATAGCCCAAGTGGTACTTTTAAAAACTAATTTAGTCACCCTATTTCCATTCTACCTCCATAGTCTCACCTCTTAGATCTTCACGTACAGGATCTTGAATATTAATACACTTGGCAGAGGTCTAACCATGAAATGAAAGAGTATTTATCTCTGACATCATAGATGAGAAAATATGACAAAAAATTACAGTGCCCAAGGTGGCAGATTTAGGGGAAGAAATACAATCACATGGCCTGGATGTGGCCGCTAGCAACCAACGGCATAAATTTCCCATTATAGTTGAGCATGGCCACTGTTTCATAGCATATTTACTTTTGAGATTATTATTAAGGGCAATGGGCATAGTGAACAAAACAGACTATTGAAGTTCACGTCCTGGAAGTAAGTACCAGTCATAGCAGTTGAGTGACAACCATTAGCACGCACACACAAGCATGCACACACACACACACACACACACACAAGCATACACACACACACACACACACACACACACACACACGGGAGAGAGAGAGAGAGAGAGAGAGAGAGAGAGAGAGAGAGAGAGAGACAGACAGACAGACAGAGAGACAGAGAGAGAGAGACAGAGAGAGAGAAGTGGATTTTATTGCGGCATTTCATTCATTATACAGAATGTAACTTTGATCATATTCACCCCACATTACATTCTTTTGTTCCCACTCCCATTGATCCACTCTCTTTCTAATCAGTCTCCCTTCTGCTTTTGTGTTGTATATGGGTGTGCGAGTGTGTGAGCGTGTGTGTGTGTGTGTGTGTGTGTGTGTGTGTGTGTGTGTGTGTGTGCCCATGTCTGCACGTGCTTATGTATTCTTCAAGTATTCCAAACTTGTCATTGTTCTAGAACTTCTGTTTTCTCAGCACTTTCTAAGCTCTGGTCACAATACCAGGTGCTTCCTGTGAGATGAGCTCCGTCATCCCATTTTGCAGCAGAATAAACTAAGGTTAGAAAAGATTCCTGCTGGAGTTCCTACAGGAGTCAGCTGCATGACTCCCAGGGTCCCACTTTTAATAGGGGTCTCTCTGGAATAGAAGCCACACAGCAGTCTCAGAACATACCAAGATGCTATCTCCCCATTTTGGAGCTGTGAAAACACTTAGTGAACATTCCCAGAATTACTGTGCTGTTACTGGCAAAGCAACTAATCAAATTTAATTTCTGGACTCTTCTCTGTGTCCTGTGTTTCAGTATTCTTCCTGACCTTGCTTTGGGAAATGGCCCAAACCATGCAACAATAATGCTGTAGCCAGAGCTAGAGAACACGCTCTATTTTGAGCTGATTACATCTCCTTGTTTATCATCCTGACACATTTTTTTTATTTCTTCCCTCATTTTAAATGCCTAGATGTTTCTAAAGGGTCAAAAACCAAATTAAAAACAGCATTAAAATCTAATTAAGGTTTCCCTTAGCTCCGCATTCCCGGTGAACTTTGCCCTCCTTTCTCTTCCTGTTCCTTCCGTTCCGCCTCCTCCCTTACCATCTTTTCTCTTTGTCTCCCCAATTCCTTCCTCTCCTTTCCTCCCAACCTCTTCCTTATTTCTTCCATCCTTTCCTTTGTGACTGGTGAAGTCCTAAAAATCCTCCAGAGCCCATCTCAGAGCGATCTTTTCTGGAAAGCGTAAACTCAGACCTTTCCTTTGCAGTGTTCTCCTGTCCCTTGGCTCGTATTTCTTCGCAGTGCCAACCATGTTGTATTATAACTATTTTCGGCTAGATTCAAATACTCTGCATGACTTCCCTGCTCTCAGTACTTCAGGGACTTCTCAGGCACAATAGAGTAACTTGCAAACATTTTAGTCTGGAATCCGGTATCCTTGGTGCTGTAAACCCCAAGAGCTTTTCTAGTTTCATATTCTACCACTTACCTGTCCGTGCTGAGTTCCAGAAACAGCCTGGGTGTTGGGAACACCAGTACCCACATCTCTAGTTCTCTTTCTCTGAGGTCCTTGAATGTGTCAGCTCTCTGCCCTTGGTCAGCTCAGGAGCCTGGGCTGCTGGCCTCTCAGCTGCACCTTCCACACTCTCCATGCCATATATGGAGCTTTCTCATGGGTCAGCAGACTACCTCACCTCTCCTTCATTCGCCCATGAACTTGAGACTTTTTGAGACTAGGTTTTGTCCTCAGCATCCAGTTGAGTATGAAGTTCAATTTAGGTCCTCAACAAATTCTTCTTGAATTTAATATGTAAGAGCAGCCGTTGCCAATGGTGATTCTATCAGCATCATTGCATCTTGGCATGATCATGAAACAGTAGTTTCTAATCTTGTAATAAGGTAATGCAAAAAAGTGTGGCCTGTAAGCAGGAGATAGTAACAGGAAAGGCAGATTCCAAAATTGACTTGTGATCATCATCAATGTGATTATTACTAGTACATTTTGTTCGTCAAAGCTTTAAGGTAGGAAACACAATATGTAGAGATGCTCCCCTGTTCAATGCAATTGATGCAGGCCAAGTGCCTCCTGTGAATGCAGCCCAGGGGCTCCATCATGAACAGTGCACCACACTTTGCTTAGCTTTGCGTCATTTGTCTACTTAGGTCAATTTGATTCCTCTGTCAAGCTCTCCCTCAACTCTGAATCTTCTTCTGACCTCAGCAGCTGTAATATGATCTGTAGTTAGTGCGTGGTTGTTTTCAACAGTACTTTATTTTACAGGTTACACAATGAACTCAGACCCTTAAAGTACCACAAGGATAATGAAGAGCCAGAGTAAATACCCCAGAAGTTGTAGTTACGAGTCTTACTTCTTTATTTCTGGTTATCCCCCCTCTTTATTCCCAGCAGCCCTGCATTTCCACACCCCTGGTCGCCAGCACCAAATGGTAATTTATCATCTTTCCTGGCAGGCTTCCTGTTTCATCCTGCACCTGCCTCCTTGAAAGAAAACAAGACATCAGATACTTATTCAAATAATGGACTAGCTGATCAACCGGGTATCCACACAATAGAGAGTTATCCGTGCTAAAAGAACAACGTTTTCACGCTTTCTGTGTGACATATGCATCCTTTCTCTTAAGATTTATGAACCCATAACTATCGGTATTGTTAATATAATCAAACCTTTATAGCCTCACTCCAAAGCTTAAACGTATTATCAATCGGTTGCTGGAGGGAAGTCAGTCAATTTCATAAATGCTTAAACACCTGCACTCCCTTTGACTCAGAGGGAAAAATCAATACCTGTGCCCATTTTTCTTGAGGCAGAATGTAACCAAGCATGGCTTACAAGTTTAGGGGGAACTTGTAATTCAAGGAGCCATGCTTGAAGAGATTGTAAACTTCATCTTGAAGTTTTCAAGAAAAATTTATTCTTTCTCTTCGTCTCCCTTGATGCTAAATGAAAGAGCAGGCTGCCAAAGAAAGCGAGGCAGAACAGAGCAGGGTTTGCTGGCATGGCTTCGGATTAAATCCCTGCAAGTTGTGGGAGTCTTGCAGGGTGGATGTTCATTCTGTGTTCGCAAGACAAACATTCGTTGTAGTCGGAAGGTTTCTCAGGACCACTTATAAAATAATTACTCAGAGGCTTATATTAATTACTGATTGCATGGCATATAGCAGGCTTCTTGCTAGCTAGCTCTTATAACTTAAATTAACCCATTTCTATTAACCTATGTTTTGCCATGTGTTCCGTGGCTTACTAGTCTGCTGGCATGTTGGTCCTTGAGTGGCAGGCTGGTGTCTCTCTGCCTTTCCTGTCTCTTCCTGTCTTTTTGCTTGGATTTCCACCTGCCTCTAAGCTGTCTTGCCATAGACCAATGCAGCTTTATTTATCAACCAATCATAGCAACACATATTCACAGCATACAGAAAGACACCCCACAGTACTTCCCTTTTTGTATCTAATGAAAAAGGAAGGTTTTAACTTTAACATAGTAAAATTACATATAATAGAACAGTTATCAAGCAAGAATTACAGTTACAATATCTAGTCTATTTGTATTTGGCAAAATTAAAAAAAATTCAATCGTCTATCCTATATTTGTAAGTTTAAAGTTTCATATCCAATTATCTTTTATCATAACCAAGGAGAATTATTATTTAGTCTTCAACTACATCAAAGAGGATATAATATTATCTAAGTAAACAGGAAGAGCATTGTAAACAACTTTCAAAAATCTAGTATGACAGAGACAGCTGGGTGCCTGGACGGTCGCTCAAAGTTCCTCTGCAACATTTGGGCATCCATCTTCAGCCTACAGACCTAGAGTCTCTCAGTCACTTTTCTCTGTGTCCTGTAGAATATCTGGCAGTCTCCTCTGCAAAGCAGGAACCTGAAGGACCATTTTGCCTTGTTTTGACAAATTCAGTGGTCATTTTCCCATGGTCCTGCATGTCCAGTCAATACAATATTTTGTCAAGCAGTCCAGGCAAGAACAGTTTCTTGCCCAAATGACTAAGTTTTGCCATAAGGAAAGCTAACTCCATGTGGAGTTTCTTCAAGGCCCATCATCCTCCTTGTAGTAACTGGTACTGCCAGGAGCAGACTGTCTCATTGTCCAGAAAAATCCAAGTTCTTAAAACATTTAAATGCCATATTCTGTAGGTCTTTGAAGATTATCTACTAATTGAAATGTATTTATGTATACCTAGAAAACTTAACTAACATGAATATAAGCTTGATTATCATAGATGACTAATTGTTAATCAGTATTTCTCAATTATAAACTACAATTTCAAATAAGCTGCACAAACAAAATACTTTAAGCAAGAGTAGTAATACACATCCAGTATAACAAAATTAACTTTAAATTTGTATCAATAAAATAAAACAAGTTGTTGCTCTTTAAAAGTAGATTCAATAATCTACCCTTTTATTCTATATCTCCTTTTCTTTAAAAAGAGATTGCATTTATAATCAACCCCCTTTAAATAAAAATAAACATTTATGAACAGTATTTTGGGAATCTGGGCATAGCTCCTCATACTACTTCCTGCTGGATGGGGGCACTGGCAATCTTATGGGGATCCTGAGGAAATTAAGAATTATGGTCAAGTTCTGGATGGAGTAGTCTGTGAGGCTGCATTGTCTGAGCCAGTTCTCTTAAAGCTGATCTGGATGTTGGAACATCTGGTTTCATTGAAGACCTTTCAGGGGATCTTGGTTGATCAAACCATAAGGAGTGCTTAGCCTGGAAGCATTCTACAGGTTCTCATCTTCTGCGGAAACAAAAGCAGAACCTCTTTTTCAAAGCAATATATCCTTAGACATACCCTTTGAAGTCAAGATAACTTTAAAATGTACATATTGGTTTAACTCAGCAGCATTTACAATCAAATGTCTTCCTGTAGTTAAAAATCCCAAAGACAATATAATCCAGACTCTCGGTGTGGTTTCCATCTTTATGTGGCTTATCTTTTATGGTTTCTTTAAAGACTTTATTTTTTTAAAACTATTTCTTTATATAACTACATACACTCCTTTTCCTCTCTCTTCCAAGCCTATGTACATTTTTACACACACTGTAAACTGTTTAGAGTTTTACTCCATCTGAATCTGCTCTTACTGTTTCTGTAATCATTGCTTTAAACCGCAGCAGGGCTAGGACTCAATGGGCAGGCCTGGCTGCTGGGCTCGGCCCACCTCAGCTTCCCAACATGGCGGAGGTAATTCACTGCCAGCTCTGGGAGCCGAGCTCTCTCTGCTGACTCTGGAAGGCAGTAGGTCCATACCTCCATCTAGCAGCGCGGAGCCCAGAAACCTTTTTTTATTTTTATTTTTCTGTACTAGCAAAAGCTAAATCCACTACACAGAGCACCGCATGGCTTGGAGCAACCTCTGAGTATCTCAGAGGGAGTCTGCCATGCTGTGCATGCTCAAGCACTCTATGAACCTGCCATAGTGAAGCTCATGGCTTGCCTGAGAGGCACATTTAGGAAAATGTTTTTAGCTCCATTTTAGAATCTTTTTTTTTTTTTTTAAAAAAAAAAAAAGGTTTCTCAGGTTTTTGGTGGAATTTCTTGCCATCACATCTGGGTGCCATTTGTAGTCAGAAGGTTTCTCAGGGCCATTTATAAAATAATTACTCAGAGGCTTGTATTAATTACCGATTGCATGGCATATGGCAGGCTTTTTTTTTTTTTTTTGGTTTTTCAAGACAGGGTTTCTCTGTGTAGCTTTGCGCCTTTCCTGGAACTCACTTGGTAGCCCAGGCTGGCCTTGAACTCAGAGAGATCTGCCTGGCTCTGCCTCCTGAGTGCTGGGATTAAAGGCGCACGCGCCACCACTGCCTGGCTATGGCAGGCTTCTTGCTATCTAGCTCTTATAACTTGAAGTAACCCATTTCTATTAATCTATGTTTTGCCATGTGTTCCGTGGCTTACTGGTCTGCTGGCATCTCTCTGCCTCTCCTGTCTCTTCCTGTCTTTTTGCTTGGATTTCCATCTGCCTCTAAGCTGCCTTGCCATAGGCCAGTGCAGCTTTGTTTATCAACCAACCATAGCAACCCATATTCACAGCATACAGAAAGACATCCCACAGCAATTCATCACCTATTAACCAGGCCTGGCACTTGTCTGTGGAGCTGCAGGGTGGCTGAGACAGGGTCCCTGACTTCAGGATGGTCACAACCTCATGATGCAAGAACAAGTTCTAGCAACATGTTCTAACAATTATAGACACGGGATGATTTCATTCTAAGTCAAAGGAGTCATAGCAAAAAGGAAGGAAAGAAAAGTGTTAGAGAAGAGGCATGAGAGAAGAGCTTGTCAGATGCCTATTAAAAACAGAGCAGTGCCTTTGCCTCTGTGGCCACTGGTAATGTTTGTTACGTAGTGAGGATGGGAAGAGGTGTGAGGCCAATTCCCCTCTCTGTCATGTTGATTTCTTTGTAATTTTGAAAAGAGTGTGTTAAAATACAGCAAAGCAGATTCTGCTGGAAGGACAACTGTGTATTTATTATGTTATTATTAATTATTATAATTAACAATTATTGCTAATTGGCATTTAGCCTTTGTTCTCTCTGCTTTGTGTGTTATTTAAATAAAGGGATGGGGATACTTGGATAGATTTGGCGTCACCTCATCCTCTCTTCTCCTCTGGCCCCCCTCTCTCTCCCTGGGGAGGACCCTCTATCCTGGACCATGTGCTTACTGATCTAACCCATTTGTCTTTAAGCTTACCACACTAACTTACTCATTTGTTTTATCAAGTATAAAATTTTGCCATTAAAATTAGCCATCCTTTCTATTCCTTGAGATTTTTCAAAGCATCAACTAAAATACTGATGGTAAAATATTTTCAGCTTGTAAATTACTATGGGGATGTTATCTATTATTATTTTATTAATAATTTTGATTATATTTATAAGCAGTTATGGTACTTTGTATGTATTTATGATTTACCTAGATCCATATACATAAACATAATTCACATAAATTCACACGTATACACAATGTTTATGTGTAGATAGATAGATAGATAGATGTACTTATATGCAGATATACACAATGAGTCCTTTATATGCATGGACTCCATACTGTGGATTGAACTAAGCAGTATTTTTGTAAAACATAATATTGGTGCCAAACATGTAGATATACTTTCTCTTGTCATTATTCCCTAAACAATACATAGCTTTTGCATTAGGTATTAGGCATAATTTAGATGTGACCTCCTATAAACTTCCATTGGTGGCCCTGCCTCTTTCTTTCTGTGCTCATATGGTTCCTGAAAACATGGTAAATGTTCCTAAGACCTGCTGGACTTTCTGCAAGATATGTGGCAAGCAGCTGCTCCACAAAGTGACAAAGTACAAGAGCAGAGAGGAGTTTGTGTGCACAGGGAAAGAAGGGCTATCACAGGAAACATTGTGGCTATGGTCAGCGGGCACACTATGCTCATTTTCTGCCAAAGGCTAAAACTACAGACAAGGTTAAGCTGAGGCTTGAGTGTGCTGAGCCCAGCTGCAGCCCTAAGGGAATGCTGGCTAGTAAGAGATGTGAGCATTTGAACTGGAGGAGACAGGAAGAGAAAAGGCCAAATGATTCAGCTTTAAGATGGCTTTGTTATGAAGACAATAGAAAAATGAGCTTTTACTCACCTCAGAAAAAAATTAGACATGATGTAAAGCATGTGGTAAGCTCTCCATATGTTATGTGCAAGTATTGCATTATTTTATAAAAGAGGCTTGTGAATTTATGGTTTTTAGTATCTCCTTGGGGGTCCTGGAACATGTTTCCTGATAATACGGAGGAGGGACCGTATATATCTACTTATGTATATAGGTATGTATGTATGTATGTATGCACATGAATGCATTCATACATATGTGCCACCTCTGACTTTTTTCTCAGAATTTTGCTATGACATCCATCCACAATAGTTTGTGTCCACAGAAGAGTGTCTGGTCTTCACTAATATTCTATCAGTTCAATCCACATTTTTTTTTTCTTTTTCGACAAGGTTTCATTATGTAGATCAGGCTGGCCTCAAACTCTCAGAGCTCTGCCTGCCTCTGTCTCCTGAGTACTGGGGATTAAACACATGTATCACCATGCCTGGCTCTATGTACACTTTTTGAGGGTTAGGATCTTTCTTTTTATTAGCCATCTTAAGGTCAATGCCTGCTTTCATAGCTCTGGTACCTCGAACCCAGCACAACATTAGTGAATGACAAATGTTTGTCTAATAGACTTGAGTGAGAGACAGCTTTCTCGCCTTCGTAGACGAGACTAGAGAGCAGGCAGGGCTTCCACAGGTGGGTGAAGCCTGGGCTAACGCTGAGGCTGAGGAGTAGAGTGGGCCTGAGCAGGTGCCTCTGAAACCAGGCTCCCACTTCTGAGTATTCCTTCTGGGTTTGGAGGTGTTCATAATTAGCACACACCTTTCTAGCCGTTATGATTTCTTTGCAGTTAAGTTGTGAAGCAAAATGGTTGTCGGTAGGGCAACGGCGGTCTGACCTTTCTTGGAATTCTCCCCACACACCCTCCAAGGTTATTTTTCTACTTTTACACCTGGTCTGCTGTTTGATAGCATGACACCTGGTGACTGGAATTTTTTAGCTCTCCACCTGCTCACAAAATATGTTATTTATTTTGTCTAAAAATAATCTATGGGTTTTTTTTAAAGGTGTAGAACAGAAAAGAACCCAATTAAAAAGTTTAAATAGTCAAATTAAGCATGAAACATCCAAGGTTAGTCTGGTCACCATCTGCCTGGTTTTTAGCTCTTGTTCATCCTCAGATCTTGGATGGACACAGGTGGGCAGTGCTTGCTTTTGGATGTGACCAAATTGGCACTCCTTTGATTTGCTTCCCCCCCCCCACTCCATGTCTTCAGACTTTGAAAGCCATGGGGGATACCAAGATTGCTCCTTTAACCATCAAAAGAAAAACCCTGAGAATGTGCTGATCAGACTACATAACCCCATAGATGGTCTCCAGTCATGGTGTCTCTGGTAACACAGTGCTCAGCATACTTTCCCACAGTGATAGCCACTAGCCAGACAGTGCACACTGGCCACTTGCATGAAGACACATATGGATGCAACCAATCTTGCAGAGTTTGCTCTATGTGACTTCCTCTTCCAGTTTAGTTAACCAACTTTCAGAATGTTGGTGGCATTTACAAATAAAGATGTATATTTTTTCTGATGCATTATCAAGATTTGATATTAAAGGGATCATTGGTACACACACTTATTTAATGTTTTTGGAGACATTTGCCAAGGTTATAAAAAGAAGGCATATTGCCTGTTTCGAAGGGGTATAGGTCCCACATCAGATGACATCAGAAACCTGTTTGAGCAGAGATCACAGTCTTTGCTTTTTAAGACTGTCCAGTTCTCCTCGTTAGTTATACTGTGAGGATTGTTTTCCCACAAAAGATCATGTTTTGAAAAAAAGGTGTGTTTTGAAGATGAATGTGAAAGGTGATCTTGACTGACAGAATGGGAAGGGGAAATATCCAGGCAGGGTTGTCGTAGTTCTTTATAGTCTATATAGACTGAAGAAAACCAAGCAAATTGAAGGATTTTCCACAGCAAAGATGGCACTGGGTGCAGACCGGTTTTCCTGCACCAGATACTTGTGCCTGATTTTCTCTCTCCTTCATATTTCTTGGGTCCACTCCCTGGAAAGTCTCAGTTCCTACAATATCCTTGGAACAAATCTGATAATGTCATGAGGTTTTCATCTTGGCTTTGTCATTTTTATCATGACATTAGTGCTAAATCCTCTTATCCCATGGTTTTTTTTTTTGAACATCAAATAAGATATTGGTTGTGAGACTATTTTATTATTTTTAAGTCACTATTGAAATATTTTCTTTTATTATACAGTCCTTATTCTATTACAATGACAGAATTGAACACATGAAGTCACCAACTCACCATTTCAACAGAAGGTTATCAGCTAAGGAATATGATTAGTAAAAGTTATTAATGTGTTTCTGTCCCTTAGCATAGTGGCTGGACACATACAGGGCACTTGAGGAAAGAAATCAAACTTAATAAAGAATGCATATGGTGTGAGAATTGTTGAAAATTATATGTTGAATTCATAATAAGACAATATTAAGAGGTGTGGACTTTGTCATGTAATTTGGTCTGAGGGAGTGACCCTCATTAGTGAGATACCTGCCTTTATAAAAGAGACCCAAAACACACCATTGATCTTTCCCCACCATAGGAGGATACAGTGAGAATGTGGTGGTCTATATCTCAGAGGGGCACTCATCAGGATGTGAATGCACTCTTACCATGATCTTGAACTTCCAGCTTCTAGAACTGTAAGAAGAAAATCCCATCATTTATAAGCTATCAGTCTATATTGGTTTACTATAGTAACATCAACTATGATAGTGACAATGTTACCAAAGACCATATACTCCGAGAGCATAGATAACTAAGAATCATAGACAATAAAGACAGAGAAGGGCAAATCAGAAGAGATGAAGATTATCCACCCAAATACAAGTGTATATGAACGGAATATGATTTAGATTTAGACTTTAATTTTGAAGTTAAACATAACTATTTTTATTTTTTCTTTTATTAGTTTTCTATTTATTTGAGTCCTCCACAAAGACAGAACCAATACATCTATCTATCTATCTATCTATCTATCTATCTATCTATCTATCTATCTATCTATTTATCTATCTAGAATGATAGATAGATAGATGAGAAAGGAAAGTGTAATTATTGTGGAAGCCAGCCCCTGGAAGTACCACAATAGGCCATCTGCAAGTTAGGGAACCACAGAAACCCACACATGCCTGCCCAAGTCTTAAAGCCTCAGAACCGTGGAGGCCAATGGTGTGACTCTCAGTCCAAGGCTAAAGGCCTAAAATTCCTGCAAAAGGACACACTGGTATAAATTTTAGAATCAAGAGCCAGAGAGCCCAGAGTCCTATTCACAGGCAGGAGAAAAAATATGTTAGCTCCATTAGATATCCAGATTTGCCCTTCTGTCTCTTTGATTCTCTCTGGGGTTCTAGCCACTGGGTGAACCCATCGTGTTGAGAGCCCATCTTTCCATCCAGTCCACTGACTTCACCCTCTTTGGAAACATCTTCATGGGTATACCCAGGAACAATGCTTTACCAGCTGTCCAGCTACCTCTTAACCCAGTAGTGCTGACACACAATATTAACCTTACCTATAAATTTAGGTCTTTCATGTAATCACTGGAGCTAAAAGATAAACTAACATGAAAAGTTGAGGATTGTTGGTGGGGAAATGCGGGCTGAAGGAATTTATTATCAAAGCTGATTTGAGTATGTAGCATGCTATTAAGAATTCCCAATGATTTGTTACTATCCCCATAGATCAGTGTACTTCTCAACCCTCATCAAAGAAGATAACAGTTAACACAGAGTCCCACAACTTGTGAATGTGCAGGGGAGAAGAGACTGGGGAGTTCTCATCCTTAAATGATCTTCTGTACCAAAATCCTTCCTCCCAAGGTTCAGGAATCATTGTGGGAAAGGGGGCAGAAAGACTGTGAGAGCCAGATGTGATGGGTGACTTTAAGAACACAGTGTTTTCTGGACACAGCAAGGCACTTGCACATATGAAACCATGGTGGTTGTGACAACAGCTAAAAGACCTGAGAAAATCCTAGTGTGGCGGTAAGGAGGTGGTCATGAATCCCATCCTAGCTAAGGAGCTATTGGCATTTGTTAGCTGCTGGGAGAGGTAGTCAGTTCTCTTTGAGTGTGGGCCCTGGGAGGCTGATCACACTCCAGAGTAGGCAAGGCTCTACACTTAGGAGTAGTTGATTAACACGAATTGAACTTTATGGGTATTAAACAAAAGAAAAAATAGAACTTGAAGTTAGGTAGATGGGGGAAGTAGGGGTAGATCTGGAAGGAGTTAGTAGATGAGAGCATGAAATATGATCAAAACACACTGTATGAATTCTCAATTAACAAAATAATTAAAATATCATTTAAAATTCATTAGCAAGATATAGTTAAACCACCTATAAATAAATATTCATGTTTATACCCACAGACCAGTGTTTCTCTTAGCCTTAGGCAGAAACACACCTTTTTACAATGGGCAGTGGTGAATGCAGAGATTCATAATTGGTCAAAGTGCTGAGGAAAAAAAATAACTGTTAAGTGTTCAGCCCTAAATAGGAAATCTACATCAATGGTCCTCCCACCCCAAAGCCCAGGGAATATTGTGGAAGAGGGGCCAGAAAAGGGCATGAGAACTGGAGAATGCAGAGGAGTGCTACTACACTGCCTTCTGGATATAGCATGGTTGTGGATATCATGGATAAACAGCAGCTGTGGACAGCTGTGTTCGACTGGGCCCTTTGCTGCATCATGGATCACAGAGGGGCTCAGAGGCTCTACCCTTCCCGAGGAGCTGTTGGCACTTAATTGCTGCCAGTGGAGGGAGGTGTGATTTTCTCCAGCAGTGTAGCCCTTGGTAAGTTGTCTCTGCTTTAGTCATAACCTACCCATGCTCACACAAGCAATTTAATTGAATTCAGTGGGTCAGAAACAACAACAAAAGACAAGAAAGTAGAGGGGAAACTAGAAAGTAGAAAGGGGTCATCAGGGGTGGAAGAGGACTAAGGTACAGTAATGGGGGTGACCATGGTCACAATCCATTTTAAATATATGTAATGTATTATGCTATATGTGCATAGATCATATATATGAATGAAATTATCAAAGGAAATTATGTTAAATTCGACTGCCTTTGCAGTCACAGTATGGTTGAATAATAGAATTAAAGTTACTCATAAAAATCACTAGTCAATTATCTAGTGAATGTTTACAGAGGAACGACTGTGCCAGACTGTGGAGGGAGTATAATTTTCCTTAGTGGTGTAGCCACTGGCAAGTTGTCCAGGCTCTAACAGATAACCTACCCATGCTCATACAACCAACATTAATTAAACCCACTGAGTAGCTGTTTAGCTTGGCTCTTTGCTAGGTGTACTTTGAACAAAAGGTATAGTTTCAAGACAACGTTCTTCTACCACATATTCATTCATGCTTTTTTATGACTGGGTAGCAGAATATATATATCAAAAAATCATGATACCTAGTAATCTCATTATTCAGAAAGAATGAGTTAAAGTTTTATTTTCCTAATTAAAAAACACATTAATGCACTCCTGCAATTTCACTTTTCAAAAGTTGAATTGGATTGCATCAAATATACCTTGTGAATCCTTAATATCACGCCATGTATATTTTGATGTCTGATTACACATCCTTCAAAAAGGCCTGGTCTTCTATCATGTAGCTGTATCATAATCTCTGATTGAATATTTGGATAACAAACCTTCAATAAACAGTCTTATTCACAGATCTTGGTATACATCTCTTACTGTTTCTAGAAATCCCCCGCAGTAAAGTTGATGAATTAAAGGGTACAAATGCTAAGTTTCTTGACTGTGATTATAAACCTTTTAAGTGCACATTTATTAAAGTAGCTTTATTGTGACAGTGGCCAAGCACAGCTCTGTGGTACAGTAAATGACAAACTCATAAGATTTTCTTTTTCATAAACATATTTTGGAAACACTTTCAATTAACTCATAAGTATGAATGCTTTGGCAGTAAAGTCATTAGATCTGGGTATTAATTCTGATTCTACCACTAGCCAGCTATTTTTCTTTCACTTTTGAAGATCCTTGCAAAATCTCCTCCTCTCTGAAGTAGGTGTGTTAAACTAGAGTCCTCCATATCTCCTTTTTGCTTTAAAATTCTGTGTTCTTATTCTTCATAATTTTATGAAAAAATATTTCATAAGAAATATATTTATTTGAAATTGTATAGCTTAATAAATATTTCTTTTTTATATATTGTTTTGTTTTTTTTCAAGATGAGTTTCTCTGTGTAGTTTTGGAGCCTGTCCTGGATCTCGCTCTGTAGACCAGGCTGCCTTGAACTCACAGAGATCCACTTGCCTCTGCCTCCTGAGTGCTGGGATTAAAGGTGTGTGCCACCGCTGCCCAGCAATATTTCTTTTTATTTTATTTTTATTTTTTATTTTTTATTTTTTATTTTTGGTTTTTCGAGACAGGGTTTCTCTCTGTAGCTTTGCGCCTTTCCTGGAACTCACTTGGTAGCCCAGGCTGGCCTCGAACTCACGGAGATACGCCTGTCTCTGCCTCCCGAGTGCTGGGATTAAAGGCATGCACCACCACTGCCCGGCTGCAATATTTCTTTTTAAAATTTTTTTTCATACTATATTTTGATCATAGACTTTCCTCTCCCTCGACTCCTCCCAGGTCCTCCCCACATCCTTATCCATCCAATTTCCCCATCTTTCTCAAAACAAAAATAAAGTAAAATTAACAAAAAAAATCCAAGTCAAAACCAAACAAAGTGAAAAGCTCACAAAAATAAAAGCCCAAACCTATGGAGTCCAGGTTGTGTTGGCCAATTACTACTTGCTGTGGGGCCTGCCCTGGGGTGGTGTGGTTGATAGACCCAGTGACACTGCTCTGGGGAAACTTGATTTTCCCTTTCTCAGCAGGCATCTATTGCAAATAGCTCCTTGGTTAGAGGTGGGACCCTGTGTCTTCTTCTCTTTTCAGTGCTTGGATTCACCTGGCCTGAATCTGCGCACATCCTGTGCATGCTGCCACAGTCTCTTTGAGTTCATGTGTGCATCGGTCCTATTGTTTCTAGAAGACACCGTTTCCTTGGACTCATCCATCACCTCTGGCTCTTATAATCTTTCTGTCCTTTCTTCTGCATAGATCCCTGAGCCTTTAGGGACGGAGTGTGAGGACTACGTCCCATTTAGACAGAGTGCTCCAAACTCTCATTCCCGGCACTTGTCCAATAGTGATCTCTGTGTTAATTCTCATCTTCTGAAATAAGCTTCTTTGATGAAGGCAGAGCAACATACTGATCTACAGGAATAACAGTATGTCATTAGGAATCATTTTATTGATATGTTCCTTTAGCAGATTAATAGTATTAAGTTTCCCTGGGAACATGCCCTATCTTGGCCACTTATTGGTATTAGGTGTGGGTTACATCTCATGGAGTGGACCTTAAATCTAATAACAAAAAAATGTTTGGCTATTCCCATGCATTTATGCCACTGTTGAACTAGTGTGTCTTTCAGACAGGTCACTGTTGTGGGTAGTAGTATTTGTATGTGGGAAATATTGATGGTTATCTTTTCCTCTAGTAGTATGCAGAGTGCTTTCTGGTCCTGTGGATGCTCGTCAGTAGGGGTGAAGCTTCTAATTAGGCACCAGCTCAAATTATCCGTGTTTGATGACATAAATAAGTGGTGTCTTCAGCAACAGGGCCTTATTAGCAGGTTGTAGAGAACCAATAGCCTTGAGAACAGCCTGTGATGTTTGGGTATGGTCTATGGGGACCCCTGTGGCCACAAGTCAACAAGCTATCACCTATTCCTGGCACTGAAGGTTTTACTTGGTGGCATATGGTGTCTGGTTGGGGCTTTTTCTAGATTTTTCCTGTTGCCCCCTTTAGCCTTTCCTTCTAGTCTATCCCCATTCCTTTGTGACTCCCACTTACCTGAAGAACCACTTTCTATCAGGGATCCACAACGGTTACTCTTAGCTGAGGTTCAGGTAGACAGCCTTTATTGTCCTCCCTGTCCTCCATTCTGGTCTCTCTGAGAGACTTAGTCCTACTGTGACTTAATAAATATTTCTTAAGTGACAAGAAATTGGATGTTATAATATTTAGTATACAAAGTATATGTCACTCAAAGAATAATCTAATGAGCACCTTTTTTTGGGTAATAACAAGTTTAATAGCCAGGCAGTGGTGGTGCACGCCTTTAATCCCAGCACTCGGGAGGCAGAGACAGGTGAATCTCTGTGAGTTCAAGGCCAGCCTGGTCTACATAGTGAGTTCCAGGACAGCCAAGGCTACATAGAGAAATCTTGTCTCATAAAACCAAAATAAACAAACAAATAAATAAATAAATAGAAAATAACAAGTTAAATGGATCACAGCAATATAAACAGGGAATAATGCCTGCCTTCAGAACTTTTTCATGAAAATCTGTACATGAATTCTGGTGTGGGAATTTTTAAATACATAGGAATTACAGTAATTGACTTTAAGATACTTATAATCTCATAAGCAGACATAAGTGAACCCAGATGAAAGGGCACAATAAAGGGGCAACAAATTTAAAGATGTGTATAATACATCTAAAAATATTGGAAGGGCAGTTTTACACTTATCTGAAATGTAAACTATCAAAATAAAGATAAATGAAGAAATAATATTGAATTTTCAGGATAACTCTTCTTAATTTTGTTAAGGTGACTGACTGTTCAGGGGACCATTAAGAAGCTTACAATATATGTATAACCAGAATGTGGTACTCACCTTAAGATGGAAAATATGCCTTTAAAATATGACCCAAGATACAAAATCCACATTTCTGATTATTAGCCATGGCTTAGGAACAAGCTATGCAGAAGCAGATAATGCTTATGGATGGTGTGTTTAATTCTAGTTTCATACTTTGCCAAAGCTCCAAAGATCTCTCATTCAGGGAGGGTCACATGCTGTTCTGCAAATTAATCTTTTGAATATTTTAATCTGACTTTCTTAGGTTTATTCTTCTTATTGTGGATCTTTAATTTGTCAGGTCACTTTGTACTTTTTGCCAATGCTCAGCATATCCTAATTTTCCCAGGGAACACTTGAGTACAAAACCATTACTTAAGACCTAGCCTTAAAGCCCTTGACTTAGGAGGCTCCCTGGCAAGCCAAGCAGCAGAACTAATAGACAAAGCTTGCTGTATCTGGTTGCCTGGGCTAGTCGACTTGCCTTGCATATGTGAAGATATTAAGTTCCTAGCCAGTTAATTAAAAAGAGCTTCTTCGTGTGTCAACAATGCAGGGCCGAGTCCACACACAGGGTGCCGTTATTCCTGTTTCAGGAGAAAAGGCTCTCCAAGTTTGCACACTTTTAAAATCGGTTTGTTTCCTGAAAGTGCCTGCTTCTCCCCTGCACATTTCTTGCTAATAAACTGATTTCCCCCTAAAAGTAAAGCTGATTAAATCCAAAAAGTTGTTTTCAAAGAGCCATGACTGGTTGCTTTTCATGAATTCATTATGTTCTCTTTACTCTGAAGGCTGACAAGGTGTCAGTTCAGGGCAAGAGAAACATTTCATAGAGAGCTAGTGAGAGCGATAAGTAACTGACCCCAGGTCTTGCAGTCTGATAGACATAGATGTCTGAGGTCCATCTTACCATTTAACTCTTCTTCGTCTTCTCTAAACCTCACTGCCTGACCATAAAACAAGGGTGGTAATTGCACCTGCCTATGTAACTGTTTTTAGATTCAGCTGCTATAAATTATGTGATTCTGAATCACAGGACAGGTTCCAGCAGCTGCTGCTATTATTATTATTATTATTATTATTATTATTATTATTATTATTAATCTATTTTTAAGATACGGGTATATGTGAATTTTTGCCATGTTTTTGTTTCCATGCACATTTTGTACTTATGTGACAACAGAGACATCTCTCAGGATGAGAGATTGTTGACAAAAGATAACTTTACAATTGACATCTCCTATCTGCTTTGTCATTTTTACCCATTCTATCATAATATATGGTTAAAGAAAAGCCTGTATAAAAATTGAACCCCCCAAATTCATGTTATTTTTATATGTACAAAGGCAAGACCACAAACTAACTCCATGAGAACAACTGTTTATATCCAGTCCCAGCTCCGAGTCTAAGAACAGTGAAACCTGAGCCCTGAAAAAATACTGATTTCAGACTCTAAAACAAAGTTCCAGGAAACAATTATAACTTAGGGTTCAAATGTTCAGGTGTGTGGTACTGTTTCTGGGTTGTGTGTACTAACTAGTCAGTTGATCTATTCACCTGCTCCTGTACCAAGGCCACATTCTTAATTATTACAGCAATGAGTCTTGTATGGTGAGGATTCCACCCAGCTAAAAATAAAATTTCTTGGTCTGTTGATTCTCTTATGTAAGTTTTGGGATAAGCTTATTGGTAGGGTTTGAATAGAAATTATGTAGAGCTTATAGATGAATTGAGGAGAACTAAGATTGTGGTTAGCCTAGGCTTCTGAGACTGTTTCAGACTAAAAAGATGGCGTTGCTTGTGACAGCCCTTTCTAAAGTAACTCTAAGCCAAGAGGTTATGGAGAGAATGTTCTTGGACAATGTAACCCTGAATTCTATTTGTTTTCTGTTTATGCTATTGGTTTCAGACCCAGGCATATTATACCATAAGACGGAGGATTAAAGGTATAGCCAGAGGAGGAATCTACAGGCAGAGGAAGAATCTACAGCCAGAGGAGGAATCTACAACCAAACAAAGACCTTGTCTCATGGAGAAAGATTAACAATGGTCAGATGACCTTGCAGAAAAAGAGAAGAGCTCAGTCCACGCTGGGCTGGGACCACACCTTTTACGGACTGCAGAGTTACACATATGTCTTAGCTTCTATGTAAACCTTACTCTTTTTTTAAAAAAATTATTTAACTTTATTTTATGTGTGTTGGTATGAAGGTGTCAGATCCCCTGGAACTGGAGTTAGAGAAAGTTGTGAGCTGCCATGTGTGTGCTGGGAATTGAACCCAGGTCCTCTGGGAGAGCAGCCAGTGCTCTTAACCGCTGAGCCACCTCTCCAGCCCCATAAAACTTACTCTTATGTTAGGACCCAAAGGTTAGACTTGTGGTCTGTGTCCCCCTTACCAATATGGACACATTGAATTAATTTCCTTTCTCTGCTTTTCACTATTTAAAAAATTCCTTAGTTTTTTGATCTCTCTATTTTCAAACATTTATTATTTAAGAATTTCAAGTATACATGAAATTTGATAAACACCACCTATATTCTCTCCAATTTCTCCCCTGTAACTCCAACTTTTATTCTCTACCAATGTCATGTTTTTTTTTAAATCCATCAAGTCCACTTAGTGCTGTCTGTATGTGCTTGTTTATAAGGCTGTCTACTGGAGCATGGGTAGCCTCTCAAGGGACACATCCCTGGAGAAAACAGACTCTCCTTATCCAAACAGCCATCAGTCACCAACAGCAACTCATCTTGTGGTAATGTGTCATGTTCTTGTCCCTTTTCCATACTTGGATTTTGTCTGCCTTGGTCATGTACACATCTGGTGCATGCTTTTATAGCCTCTGGGAATCCTTATGTGCAACTGCCTTCTTGTTTTCTGTAGACCATGGGTTTTCTGTAGTCTTCCATGCCTCTGGCTCTTGCAATCTTTCTACCCCCTCTCCTGAGATGACCTATGAACCTTGGGAGGAGTGGGTGTGATAGAAATGTCTCATTTGGAGAAGAGCACTCTAAATTCCCTTATTTTCTATACCATCCAATGCCTGACACCAATTGCCTATTTTTTTTCCTTTACATCTTGATACCATTTTTTAAAAACATTTTGGGCATCTAAAAGCAATCATCTGGTTCATATGGAAATTAAAATTATATTCCTTCAAAACCTCCAACAGCAACATGTTATTCCAGAATAAAATTGAGCAGCATCATGAAGACATTTAGAAGAATGTCTGAGCTAAGGTTTTCATATTCACTAAAACTGACTTTGCAGATGGCAAGAACATCTGCAACAATATCAATATCAAAGACTCACGTAATATTGTTACAATGAGCCCCTCCTGGGGAGAGGACATCCTGGAAAAGCTAAGTGAATAAGGGATTACGACTAAATCTGTGGTAGGATGGGTAGGGTGGGGCAATAGTATGTAACAGAGGAAGGCTCTGATCAGGGACATTGCAAGCTGGGTGTTTTAATGCAGTCAGAACTGGAAGAGGTATGTCATATATCACAAATCTGAGGCAAGCTGTGTAACATGTATGTGTGGTCATTCTGTTTAAAATCATAGTAAGTCAAGGAGTCTTCATCATCAAGTCAACATTGTACCAGAGTGCCATATGTCTTCATATATACAAGTGGTAGTCCAAGATACGAGGGGCCAACAAATGCTACAAGCTGTTCCAATCAACAAAGACTGCAAAAGACTATGGGCACAAGGTAAATGCTCAGAAACATTGTGTTTCCCCTGGTGAACAGTATATGCTTTTAAAGTCTCTGTATTTTTTCATTTTGTTTTTTGAGACAGGGTTTCTCTGTGTATCCCTAGCTGTGCTGGAACTTGCTTTATAGGCCAGGCTGGCCTCAAACTCACAGAGATCCTCCTGCCTCTGTCTCCTGAGTGCTGGGATTAAATGCATGTGCTACCAGTGTGCAGCTTAAGTTTATGTGTTTTTTCAAATGTGTAAGATTTATTCTGGCTCCTAGGTTTCAGTGCATGCTTAGCTGGAAGGTGGGGCAGAACATCACGGCAGAAGGGGCGTGTGCCAGGAAAGTTGGTTTTCTTCACGGTGGACAGGTAATAAAACTAGAGACGGGCCAGGGACAAGGGCACAGCCTCAAGTGAGGAACTTCCTCCACCGAGGACCCACCTTCTAGTTCCCGACATCTCTTAATCATGCCATCAAATCACAAGTCCATCAATTAATCCATTGATTAGCTTTGAGCTCTCATAATCCAGTCAGTTCTAATAGCTTCCCTCCCTGAGCATCACATTGGGAACCAATGCCCCAGTGTATGAGCCTTGAGGTCATTTCATACCCCAACCACAGCAGATTCTTAAAACATATAATTGGAGGAAGGAAATTAAGAAAAGGTGAAATTTGAGCCAACAAGAACAATGGCATTTTAAAACAGAGCTTTCTGCTAAAGTAAGGAATTTCCATAAATCAGTGTCTCTCTTGTCTAACACCAGCCTGACTTCATTTTGCTGTTTGGAGACCTCTTGAGCAATAGTTTATAGGCAAGACTGCTGAGCCCTCTTTGTTTGCCTTTCCCTTCTCGGAGCGCACACCACCTTGCGTTCTCTGTCCATGATGGCTGGCTTCTACAGGGAGGCAGAGTTCAAATGTCCCACTTGAACTGTATATTGGAACTTCGAGTTTGTGCACTTGGAGAAAAGCTTGCTCTTTTCATTACATAAAAGGTAGAGATGTGAGGGTGGAAGGGGCTGAAGTCATCGTGTGTGTGTGTGTGTGTATGTGTGTGTGTGTGTGTGTAGGTGTTGTGTGCATGTGAGTATGCTCACAGGTTTGTGTGTGTGTTTTCAGAGGCTGACAATGAATGAAGTGAGGACTCCTTAACCACTCCTCACTTCTCCACTATATATATACTTTTTGAGACAGTGTCATTCACTGAATCTGGAGCTCACTGATCTGACTAAACTCAGTTTCTCATGCTTGCAGGCAAACACTGGATCACCTCGTCAGTCCTGTCAAAGTCATTTTGAACAATGCAAGTCGGGGGTGGGCAGCGTGGAAGACAGATCTGGCAGAGAGAAAAGCATGGCCTGGTAACATAATGTGAGCTCGCGATTAGGTCACTGCTGGATCCAGCCCTATCTCAGTTATATGAACTAGTAAACCTCTTTGCATTTTTATCTCAACCTAAAGAGTCTTATCTGGCATGCCAAAAAATGAATATGCCTTATTTATTTTTATAAGTGTACATATGCACAGATACCCTTCATTTCTCAAAAGTGGCAAAAATTTTCATTTATATCAAGCAAGATCATGATTCCAAACATACAGAAACTGATGTTCTACGTTGGTGAGAATAAAGTGAGTCTTTCTTTGACTAGCACGCAGCCCTCCTGAGTCAATGTTGACATATGTAACTCTTTCCTGGAAGGTCACAATTTCTAAGGGTTGACTGGTTTGCTCACTCACCCTAGCTTTTGTTTCCTGATGAATGGGTAATATTAGTCTTTCAGCGTGATAACATAAAGCAGGCTGCTTTGCATCCCTCAGTATTGTCGGCCCCGTGTGTTTGAATTTGTTCTCCTATTTAATATGGTCTGCACTGAAACTGGGCAGGCCCTGTTTGTCCAGCGGCCTCTTGTGAGTGTCTGCTCCCCTCCTGGATTGCGCTGGACCAGGAAAAAGAGATGGGGAGAGTGCGAGAACAGAAGACTTTCCGGTTAAATGAGCCCCCCCCCCCTTTCCACTACTCATAAGACTCTGACAGACAGGGTCTTAGCCAATCACCAGCTTCTCTAATTGTGGTATTACCATATTACCACCCCTGCTTTTTGATATTTATACTTATAAAACACTGATGCCACTCTCTACCCCTGCTGGTCCATGACTGGAAAAGCAGGAACAACTTTTATACTTTGCTTATGGGGTTGTTGGAGGTAGCTGAGAAAGTGTAAGAAAAGAATAGAGCCCCGCCTAACATGCTCGTGGACTGGAGTTTGATTCCTAATATTGCAAATGTGTATTTTTAAGAAACCCAACTTGTTATTGATATATATATATATATTGTTATTGATATATATACATATATATATCAATAACAATATATATGTCTATGTCTCTATGTCTCTATCTGTCTGCCTATCTATCTATCTATCTATCTATCTATCTATCTATCTATCTATCTATCTGTGTGTCTATCTATCTGTCTATCTATCTATCTATCTGTCTGTCTGTCTGTCTGTCTGTCTGCCTGCCTGTCTATCTGTCTGTCTGTCTATCTGTCTGTCTGTCTATTTGTCTATCTATCTATCTCTATCTATCTATCTATCTATCTATCTATCTATCTATCTATTTGTCTATCTATCTCTATCTATCTATCTATCTATCTGTCTGTGTGTCTATCTATCTGTCTATCTATCTATCTATCTATCTATTTATCTGTCTGTCTGTCTTGTCTGTCTATCTGTCTGTCTGTCTGTCTATCTATCTGTCTATCTATCTATTTATCTGTCTGTCTGTCTATCTATCTGTCTATCTATCTGTCTGTCTGTCTGTCTGTCTATCTGTCTATCTATCTATCTATCTAAGCACCCACAAGCTCACTGCACTCCTTACTCCTGGCACGCACACTCTGGTCCTCTGTCTGCCTCCCTTGAGGTCTTGCCTCCAGCCCATTTCTCCCTCCACTCACTGCTGATCTCGATGCCGGCACAGTATTTCTTGTTTCTTGGTTTCTGATTGTTTTTATCCACTCAACTGTGACTGCATTAGAAGTTGAATTTTCTTTAGTCTCTGTCTTCCAAGGGGATGAACCATGTATACAGCATTAGCTGGGGTGGGGTTGTCAAAAGTCATATGGAAAATGTTAAAAGAAACTAAAACACTAACTTTTTTTTTTTTTGAAAAAACAACTATGTCACAAACACATTGGAAATACTTGCTCACACCTTTTTTGTGATATGCTTTTTAACAATGGAGAAACTAGACAGAGATACAATGCCTTGTACAGCCCCACAGCTAGGGGACAAAAGACCAAGATCCTGTCCCAGCTTTGTTAGGTTCAAAAGACGCTTCTGCAAAGCAACTGTTAACTCACTCAAAGATGGCTTCCTCCATCTTTGGACTTTTCTCCATCACCACCATATCTGTGTTTTTCAAAAGGATCAGAAAGTTGCTTTCCCATATATATATATGTATATATCTCTCTCCATATATATACATATATACATACATATATATGCAACTATCATGCAGACTACACACACACACACACACACACACACACACACACACACACACACACACCATTTGAAAGAAAGACAACCTGGTTTTCCAATGGAGAATGCACTGTTCCCATAGAAACTTTCTGTGAGTGATCCAGCCTGGGGTGGATGTCTGAATTACAGTCTAGCCCTGAAGCCTGCTGGAGAGAAGTTAAACCACACTCTTCAAAATACTTCCTTACTGACTCGCTGTAATATCAGACTATGTTGTTTGAGTTGTGAGTATTAAGCACCATATTGATGCCTACAATTGTAAACGGATATTGTGGATATTGATGACAAATGCTAACAATTTATTTGCTCGATAGCTAGACATTTGAGGAGAAAGAAATGATTCATTGCTTTGAAGAGAAAATATTTCCCTATAAAACCTTCTTTCTTAAACAAAATCTTGTTGACTTTACTTACATTGTGTCTGTCTGTGTGTGTGTATGTGCATACATATGTCATGGTGCACATGTAGGATTCAGAGGGCATTTTTGTGGGAGTCTATTCTCTTCCTCCACTATGGAATCCCTGGGTTCCAACTCAGGTCATCAGGCCTGGTGGCAAGAGCCTTAACCATCTGAGCCATCTCCCTGGCACCAAATCCTTACAAGTTCCTAACTTACATCGCATCAAAATTTTAGGTCTGAAGCATGGATACGTGCTAAGGAAGTGCACCACAGTGATAAAGGGGACGGAAGAAAGAAGGAAGGACCCGAGACAGCCTTGCTTCCTCCTCTGCTCATTCCTGCTTGCTTCCATTACTAATCCTTTCCATGCTTCAGTATTCTCTTCTGTACAGACGGAAGATATATATATTGGCAGATGATGGGATAGTTGGGAAGACAGACTGACAATCCATGCAACAGGTGAGGCACAGTGCCTGGCCCCCACTGAGAATCTGATATTCATTTGGGGCTTGAAAATTCTTATCAAATCTGGATTTTATAGTTGTTTTTTTAAGCATAAAACTTTTTAAAATAAAGCATATCTTTACAAAGATAAAATATTAAGAGGATAAGAATAAATTATTGAGAACAGGGAGAACAGATATTATTAATTCCCTTCTTATAAAGTTAGCCCCCCATATTAAAAATAAAAGACACTTATTAATAAATAATATGGGCTAAGAAATTGTATCCTCAGATGATTCTGCATTTTCCCATACCTGTAATAAAGAGCTCCAGGCCCACAATAACTATAGGAGACTTTTAAGACATGGTCCACATGGTCACATTAAGCTCTGCATCTTTAGTTTCCTCTGCTTTCTCTCCCCTAGACTCAAAGCCTCCATCTGTTGGGCACAGAGGGGACTGTTTACCCTCACTGTATGAACAGATAATCCCTTCTCTCAGGTCTATGTCTTTAAAAAGATATTACATTTGCGTATGGCTGAACTACTTTTATGACTTCATTTCCAGTATTTGAATGTCTAGGCTCTGAGGGTTATATCTACCCTGGAGGCAAACAGTGGCATCCTTTAAAAAAAAACCTGTTTAATTAAGTTCAATCACATATGGTACAGAGTCATATGGTATAAGATCATTTGAACACATCTTGGTATTCTTCCAAATCCTTTAAATTCATCCCTCTTATCGAATAATTAATTGCAAAAGAAATATACTCATGTATGGTAAATGTTTATTCAGTAGAACTTCCCTTCATAAAAATGTCCTTGGCTTCCAGGCTGCTGTCTTAAAAGAAATGGACTAGTAAATTTTAATTGATGTTGAGAGGGCTGGCTGATATAATCAGCCACATGGCATCTTTTCTCTTTACCTCGTTTTTCTTGTTATTGTTTATTTTTATGCTTTAGTGTTTATTTGTTTAATTAAAATATATTTATATAATTTCCCCTTCCCTTCTCTCCCTCTAACCCCTCCTGTATACACCCTTTGCTTTTCCTCAAATTCATGGCCTCTTTTTCTTTAATTGTTTTATATATATATATGTTTATTATTATATATTCTTAAATCTATAAATACAACCTGCTCAGTCCCTATAATGCAACTTGTATGTATGTAGGATTTCAGATATTGATATTAGATAACATATTCAAGAGCTCTTAGCATTCCTTAGTTCTTTGCCTAGGGGTGGGGTCCTGGGAGATTTCCCCCTTTCATGTTAGCATGGCTATTGATCTTTGTTCAGTTCTTGTTTAAGTAGACATGATTTTGAGACTTCATGGGTATAGCATTTTTGTCATTTCTAAGAGACACAATCTCACAAAGAACTTCCTGTTTCTCTGACTCTCACCACTTTTTTCCCTCTCTCCTCTTCCACAGTGTTTCCTAAGCTTGTTCGAGAGTTGTGTTGGAGAGGTATCATTTGGGGTTGAGCACCACATGATGGCTTGATATCTGCATTTTTGACCAGTTGTGGTGTTCTGTAAGGGTCTCTGTCTGTTGCAAAGAAAAGTTCCTTTGAGGAGGGTGAGAGCTGCACTTATCTGTGAGTATAAGAATAAATATTTAGAATTAAGTCAGGAATTATGACGACTTGGTCATGAGGCAGCTGTAGGTTCCCCAAGACTCATGATCTTTTAGAGCCCCAGTAGTTGGCTAGTTTCAGTACCAAACCTGATTTTCTTTGTGTTAAGAAAGCATTAAGTCCAATCAGAGAACCATTGGTTGCCTCCAAGATATGCACACCACTGTCATACTCTTAGGGTAATGATGCCATGGTGGTAATTGTAATTCATAGGCTTCATAGGTGGGCAGGACTATTGGTTGCTTCCTACCCTTGGAAGATTGAATGGCATTTTCTGGTACCATGAAAGCTAGTCCTCAAGGAGGAGGTTTTCATACCAGATGCCCTGGCCTCTGTGTACAAAGGGCATGGCGTCTTCTGCTACAGGGACTCACCTTCCACCTCTGAGAGGTGACCAAGGGCATTGATGACAACCTATAATGATTTGGGAGTCACTTGAGCAACCCTGACCAACAACTCAAAAAGAGGCTTCCCATGCCTGGCTTTGGGATTTTTGTTGTATTGCCTATGGCTCTTGTGAGAAGAAATGTCAGCCTAGGGGGGAAATTTTCATTTAAACTACACATGTATATTATATATACATATTTATATGTAATTTTAATTAAATCAGTAACAATATGATTTGTTGTGCCTTTTACTATTGTTTACTTTCTTCCTTCCCTTTCCTATATTGACCTATGCCCCTCCCTAATTAAAGACATCCCCCCATTTTACCATTTTCCCCTCCAAGTCACTTGTACCTTGCTATTTCTGTGTGAATTGCTCCCATGTTTTGGCTTCTAGTATAGTAGTTTATTTTTGTTGGCTTTGATTGAATCTGTGACCTGGGGCCAAATTGGCAATTTTAGGATCACCTTTGGTCAAAGATATAGCCCAATTAGGTGAACCTTGCCCACTTCTTTGGGGACAATACTGATTAATTTATGTCTATGCCACATAGATGTCTTCCATTCATATTTTAGTCCTCTGGCTGGTCATGTTCTGTTAAACAGGCATCTCTTCCTTTAGCCTCTGTATTGCTCTGGGTGGAAACTTCTGTGGGTCTTATTTTCTCACTTCAGGCTGGGATAAGTCATTCAGTCATTAATTCTTTTGTATTAGTTCAATAGGTATTCTCATATATGTTCCATATCTCCTCTAAATAAACTGGCTTAGGGAAAAGTAATGTATACATAGTTATTTTTCTTCAATGGTTTCTATTCATCAGGGCTAAATACATATTTTAGGAACACATTTATAATTTAAGAGTTCAGTATTTGGCTCCTACAATGACTACTCTTTTTTTTTTAGTACCTCTCAATTTTATGGGAAGTGATAATGACTATCAATGATAAACTGCTCAGTCAGCTTCTGTTGGTTAAATAGTAGGCATTTTATTTGTTATCTCATTCATTCTTAAAATTAACTCTTTAGACTGGGTATGATGTTAACTCCTTTTCACACACAAATGGGCTGCTCAGAGCAGTGAAATAACATGCCTGTGACTGCGGGGCCAGTAGAACTCAACAGAGCTTTCCGGGTCCATAACTTGTGTTTCTATGAAACAAAAATGTCCTTCAAGAAATGTTGCGTGGAACATGCAAGAAAACTTGAGAGCCTAACCTAACAGTTTTGCCTAAAGCTGCATGGTTTAAACCAAACCAAACAAACCAAACCAAACCAAACCAAAATGAAACAAAACACAACCAAAGCCTAGGTTTATATTTCCTTGCTAGGTGAGACTTTTAAATCCTGTTTCCAATTAATTTGCCTTATCTCAAAGTCACAGTAATATATTTTATACTTTTGGGTTAGGGCTTGGGTTACAATCTGTGCTCTGGGATTACGTAAACAGTCTGCTCATTTGATGCATTTATTACATTTGTCCCCAGTCCTTGGTAAAAATAGAATATAATAATCTCTTAAAAAAGCATTTCTTTTCTGTTTATTCCATACTATGCATTCTTCCAAGAAATGAAGTGGCATATTTTCTTCTGAAAATACCTCAAGTAAAGGGCTATGGTGGGATTTATAAATTTTGGAGTAGTTTTTGGTTACTGGGCAGAAATACTTATTTAAAGATGTTGCATTTATGGCATACTGGGTAGATTTCTAGACGGAAATGGAGAAAACATTAATGACATGGAAAGAGTGGGAAGTGAACCTGAGAAAGTTAAAAATACATTGTGTCCAAGTAAAAGATACATTATAGTCAAGGCTTTAGACCAAGACACCAAAGGCAGAATATTTTAAATGCTATTAGAAATCTAGGTAGTGTCATCGCTGATCAGAATTTTACCTTGACACAAATTAGAGGGGTTTTGCTTCTATTTTCTCTTTTCAAACAATTCTGGGCATTCTTCGTTGACGGTTGTCTTCAGAGGCTGAGATGGACTGTGTCGGAGTTTCCTGGAGTGCACGGAGTGAGGACCATCCTTACTCCTGAGCATTCCTTGATGAAACAACAGACACACGGATTGGAAGCCTACAGAGCAGATGACCTCAGGGATGCCTGGAGTGGGTAACTCTCATCTTCTCGGAGCATCAGGTCCTCAACGGAGGAGTCCTTTTAGGTTGACCTTAGCTAACTCCTCTCGCAGGCCAGCAATTGGGGGTTGTACCTGTTCTGGGATTAGAATATTAATTCAAGTTCAAATGGTCCCAGTGGCTGAATGCTTCCGTTGCTGATATGATCCACTGAAGATATAATGGATAATAAAAGATTGAAGTCATAATTCTTATGTTCACCTTGCTTGTCCTATTTTCCTAGATATTATCCTTGTTTATACATTAAAATTGATCCTGGGAGCTTTAAGCAGTGTCTGGCGGTGGTGGTATTCTAATTGTACTGAAATGTGATTTTGATTGTATGTTAATAAATAAAGTCGCCCAGGGGTCAGAGCTATTAGAGCCATAGACAGAGTGTGGCGGTGGTGGCACACGCCTTTAATCCCATAGATCTCTGTGTGTTCAGGGATACAGCCAGCATTGGAGACATATGCCTTTAAGACCTAGGGGGCTGTACATTCAGACAGTGACGAGGCAGTCACGTGTTTGGGTTTACAAACAATGAGAAGGCAGAACAATAATACTATAAAAAAGACGTACAGACAGGAAGTAGCCCTCTTTCGGGAAGCTGGGACACCACAGGCGGAAGGGTGAGATTTTAGCTCTGAGCTCTGACCTCTCGGCTTTCTCTTTTACATTGTTTCTGTGTTTCTTATTTAATAAGACGGTTAGTTACATCTACATCTGGCCATATCTCACAAGAGTCTAATTTAATGGAAAATGGGTATCACCTGTGGGATGGGAGTTTCAGAATCTCCCCCCAAGTAATTCTAATGGGCAGCTGATGATGAGAACCACTGCCCTAAAGTACTTCTTTCTTCCTGATATATATAACACACATTCATTTTCTTTCCCCCACTTTCAGACAATGAGTAATAGCCATTTTTCTAACAAAACACAGGTGACTCCCTTTGTCCTCTATAGCTGGAAGGAGAGAGCAGAAGCATGTTTATTAAAGGAAATCTAGTGACTAAGAATAATTACTTGTATGCTGTTAAGTTCATCATAAATTTTGCTAACAAAAAGATGTATTTTATACTTGTGAAATCATTTAATTTGTTAATGTAATATTAATTGTACTACAATAAACATTAAAACAGTTTAATGTTTTAGAGAAGATTTGAACAATTCAAATGGTAAGGCAGTGAGTAAAACTAAGGCCTCATTTCCCCACACACTTATAGCTAACATAAATTATATTGGTGATTACAGTGATAATATTGTGAATGTTTTGTGAACAGTGGGGTGTATACAACACAGAGACGTTTGTCAGCTATTTATCTTTCTGATTATTTGTTTTCTAAATTTTACTTAATTTCAAATACACTGACTACTATGATTTATCATAATATTCAAAGACTCTCCCAAAGAAGCCCAGAGAGTTTAATTGAGATTTTGTGATAGACAATCAGAATAAGGGTCATTATGACAGTGACCATGATGGGAATCATGATTTCCATAATAGATAAGTGCCACCCAAACTGGTTTAGATAGAGTTTTTAATTAATAAACTTCCTTTCATTATATTAGTAAAACCTAATGTAGGTAGTATCATTGTACGTCATTTTGAAAAATAAATCCACCATACATATATTATTTGTATAAATTTGAATAGTTACACGTTTTACCACAGTAGCCATTATAATATATTTTTTACTCAGTAAATACCTTTCTTCACAGCTATATTTTTGTTTTTTTAATTAATTAATTTATTTTTTCTATTATCAGCTTGATACAGTACAAATTCTTATCCTAATAGTGAAATGTTTCACTGATGCTTGCCCAGTGATTGAATAAAACCAAAACTTATTCCAAGCCACAGTCATCCTAGGGTCCCCCCTGCTATGTAGCCTCCCTGGTTCTGTGGGTTGCAGTCTGATTGTTCTTTGCTTTATATCTAGAATCCACTTATGAGTGAGTACATACCATGTTTGTCCTTCTGAGTCTGGGTTACCTCACTCAGGATGATATTTTCTACTTCCATCCATTTACCTGCAAATTTTATGCTGTCATTGTTTTTCTCTGCTGAGTAGTCTATGTTGGAGAGGATGCAGAGCAAAGGGAACACTCTTCCACTGTTGGTGGGAATGCAAACTTAGACAGCCACTGTGGAAATCAGTATGGCAGTTTCTCAGAATATTGGGAATCGATCTACCTCAAGACCCAGCCATACCACTCTTGGGCATATTCCCAAGGAATGCTCAATCATACCACAAAGATACATGCTCAACTACATTCATAGGAGCACCATTTTTAATAGCCAGAACCTGGAAACAACTTAGATACCTGTCAACTGAAGAATGGATTAAGAAAATGTGTTACATATACACAATGGAGTACTACTAAGCAGAGAAAAACAATGACAGCATGAAATTTTGTTTCTTTTAAACATATACTTAATCATACAGCCCAACTTGACAGAGTTCTGTTTCTATTGGGAATGTTAGGGTGAATGTGTCTTGTGAACTCACAGCTGGTGCCTGTTTTTTTTTTCTGATGATTAATAGGATAAATGACTTCTCAAGGACTAGACTTTTAGTAATTTTAACCTTAAACATTTTTGAGCAAAAAGAAAGACATAATCTTGAAATTGTAATAAATAACATTTTTTAGAGAGCATGAAGCATAAGAATCTATGAAAAACAGTGTTTCACAGATTAATCAAAAATTTCTATGTACTTTACTAATTTTTTAAAAAAAGATATTGCATGGTTTTAGCAATGTGGAAACCACAACTGGGCTATGATTCTAAGAGTTTCTGTTTTAAAAGTTAAGACTACCTTGGAGTCATGAATAATGTTTTAGTGCACATCTGAAAGGAAACAGATTCAGGTCAAGCACAAATGCAGTCTATTGTGTACTCAGCATCTCCATGCATAGAGCAAGTGGGTCTCAGAGCCTGGTTCCAGTGCTGAATTTGTAGCATCCATGAGAAGGTCAACAATTTGTTTCTTTGTTAACAGCTAGAGGCTGGATAGTCTGTGGTTCATCTCCAAACCAGCTGAAAGCCAAACGAAGAAGCTATAAGAGAAAAAGAGATGCACCTAGTGTGGAAAAAGTCTCCCCTCCTAAGACTTTTATTTTCAGTTGTCCTTTGAAGAGCTTTCTAAATTATTTAGGATTCTGTTAAGTAAAAGCACTCAACCTGTAGGACACAAGGATGGGTAACAGTTTCTGAAAAGGACTTAAAAAAGGAAGCTAAATAATCTTAAAATCAAAGAGTTCAGCACCCATGTTTTTAATTCTGAGTTGGCTCTGTTGACCTTGAAACCAGTGAGGGCAGAAGTACAGCATCTGCAGCCCCATGCCTCACTCCGATGGAGTCTTTGGCAAATACACATTAAATAAATCAGTATATAATTTTAAGGCAGAGAAGGCCTTTAGTGGTAATTTGGTCTTACCTGATGATTTTAAAGACAAGAAAAAAAGAGATCCTCAAAGAAGAAAAACACCAGCCAATGGTCACTCTAGCCTCAAGATCAAAGCCTTGGCTCTGACCCAGATTTCCTCACACGTGATACAGAGCTTTTTCCATTCTACCTTCAGAAGGTAAACAGAGAAACCTGCCAGATACTTTTCAAATTACCCATGGAGAGTTGTCTGAATGGCAGGTGCAGCCATCAGACATGGATGCTGGGTCGGTTCAGTTGTATTTACCTTTCAATCTGTTTGCTCTCCGAACAAGAGAGGCCAGCTCCATTAGGTGAGTGCCTAGCCCACGAAAGTGGAATCTAAATAAGTGAAGTGGTATCTTAATGCTGTACACCGTCATGGAGCAGAGAAAGAGGAAGCCAGGGATGAGGCAGGGAGGACTCTGAAGAGTGACCCTAGTGAAATGCTTTTCTGAAACGACAGTTATCATTTTGTAGGCCCTAAAGCCATTGTGACTCTTAAGACAAAGTATTTTTATAATATAGACAAGCTGTGTTTTGAGAGTGTAGATTAGCAGAAAATATATTAGATATGTGCATTTCTCTTCCTGACAGTTTGTTTGAGTGTCTTTTCACAACAATCGAAGGATGTAAGAGCATTGCTGCTTGCCAGGAGGTGTTTGTTACATCAGCCATCCATTCCTTCTTAAATCCACTCAGCAGTGTGTGTGTGGCATCTACAATGTTTTAAATATTAATGATTTAGAATGTAGAGCCCTAGTCTCATAGTCATGGGAGGGGATATAAAACATTCCCATTTTGTTTAAAGCATTTCTTGCATCAAAGGGCGCGCAACAATGGCATGGTTAATGGTACAGGATCTGGAATACTTTCGTAAATGTTGCCAAGGTGTAGCACTGCGGTGAGTCTTGGAATGGTGGCTAATTAGTGTTCCTGCTTACCTGAGGCAGGGAAACAATGATCATGACATTAAATATAAACACCACTGTAGACCTAACCCAATTACTGTTGTGTCTTGTGGGTGCATCGTTACTCCAGTGCTGGTTACTCTAGGGTAACTGTAGCTATTCTAGCCTGTGAAGCTTGTAGGTAAGGGTGTGTAAAGTCTCAAACTGAACAACCTGAATGCTAATTCCCATCACCCTGACTTGGTATCACCTATCTCCCTTTCTTGTCTTGGTTTCCTTGTATATCAATGGTGCTATTATGGGCTTTGTTTAGAGCATATATTGCATTCATGTGCCCAGCATGGTCTTCTCAATTGTTTCTGGGTGGTGTTTGTTCAGATTGCTTTGTACCTGAGACAGGGAGTCTGTGGACATTTTAACCATCTTCTGCCCTACTTACCAGGTGGCTATCAGTTCTAAAGAAGATTTGCATACTAAGGACTTTGTGCCTAACACATAAAACACTCAGAAAATGTTGACTTTTGTAGCAGCAACAACAATAATAATTGGTACTGTTATTATAAGTAACGTGTTACACAGTGGTATTAGGTAACTGTGGATATGAAGAATTTCCGTAAGTGTATTTTTCACATGGTGGAAATCCATAACGGTTTGTAGTTGCATGTCTTAATAGGGTTGCAGTAACTGGAATTGGAGCCTCCTTCTTACTTCCTGATTTCCACAGTTCTCTCAAGTGGAGACTTCATCTCATCTCCAGTCGGAAGTTTGGGAGCTCTGTCTCCAGTTCCTTTCTCCACCCTGATTATGAAGCAAGCCTCAGCTGGCTGTGTTGCCAGTGCCTCCTCCCTTTCCCTTAGGCCAACATGGCTTAAAAGAGGGAGACTATGGGTTTTTTTTTTGTGTGTGTGTGTGGTCTGATTGTTCTTTATTTTATATCTAGAATCCACTTATGAGTGAGTACATACCATGACTGTCTTTCTGGGTTTGGGTTATCTCACTCAGGATGATTTTTTCTAGTTCCATCCATTTGTCTGCAAATTTCATGGTTTCATTGTTTTTCTCTGCTGAGTAGTACTCCATTGTGTATATGTACCACATTTTTTTCATCCATTCTTTAGTTGACGGGCATCTAGGTTGTTTCCAGGTTCTGGCTATTACAAATAGTGCTGCTATGAACATAGCTGAGTATGTATCTTTATGGTATGAATCAGCATTCCTTGGGTATATGCCCAAGAGTGGGATGGCTGGGTCTTGAGGTAGTTCGATTCCTAATTTTCTGAGAAACCGCCATACTGATTTCCACAGTGGTTGTACAAGTTTACATTCCCACCAACAGTGGAGGAGTGTTCCCTTTGCTCCACATCCTCTCCAACATTGACTGTCATTGGTGTTTTTGATTGTAGCCATTCTGACAGGTGTAAGGTGGTATCTCAGAGTTTTGATCTGCATTTTTCTGATGATTAAGGATGTTGAGCATTTTTTAAATGTCTTTCAGCCATTTGTAGTTCTTGTTTTGTGAATTCTCTGTTTAGCTCTTTAGCCCATTTTTTAATTGAACTGTTCAGTACTTTGATGTCTAGTTTCTTGAGTTCTTTATATACTGTGGAGATCTTTTCCCATTCTGTTGGCTGTCTTTTTGTCTTATTGACTGTGTCTTTTGCCCTGCAAAAGCTTCTCAATTTTGAGAGTTCCCATTTATTAATTGTTGTGCTCAGGGTCTGTGCTGTTGGTGTTTTATTTAGGAAATGGTCTTCGGTGCCAATGCATTCAAGAGTGCTTCCTACTTTCTTTTCTATTAAGTTTAGTGTAACTGGATTTATGTTGAGGTCTTTGATCCACTTGGACTTGAGTTTTGTGTATGGTAACATATATGGATCTACTTGTAGTCTTTTACATACTAAGATCCAGTTATGCCAGCACCATTTGTTGAAGATACTTTCTTTTTTCCATTGTATAGTTTTGGCTCCTTTGTCAAAAACCAGGTGTTCATATGTGCATGGATTAATGAGACTATGTTTTAATATGTATTCCTTATATATCCTTTTCCAAGAAGACTGCCTAGTTTTGCCTATTCCCAGCTAGTTGAACTAAATGTAAATAGGAGACCATCATATACTACATAGAAAAGCCTAGCATAAAAGGATAAGTTTGGCTGGGCAGTGGTGGCGCACGCCTTTAATCCCAGCACTGGGGAGGCAGAGGAAGGAGGATCTCTGTGAGTTTGAGGCCAGCCTGGGCTACAGAGTGAGTTTCAGGACAGTCAGGGCTACAAACCCTGTCTCAAAAAAACAAAACAAAACAACAAAAACCAAACAAACTAAAAAGAAAGAAAGAAAGGAAGGAAGGAAGGAGGGAAGGAAGGAAGGAAGAAAGAAAGAAAGGAAGAAAGGAAGAAACAGAAGAAGGTAGAGGAGGAGATGAAGAAGGATAAGTATGGACAAATAGATTCTCATAGTGGGAACCATGGAGGGAATTTGTCAGCTAATAGCAAAACAGAAGCTAAGTGATGTCTTTTAGAAAGGCAAGCCAAGGGCATTTGGAAACCAAAATCTGAGCTACTGAAACACTCATAGAGAAGATGCAAAGGATAACTAGTAGGAATAGAAAGCCATCTTGAGAATGTAGAGAGATGAGAGGAGGGAGATTAGAGAAAGGTAAGAAGTCATGGTGAATTCCAAGATGCACCTGGGATCCTGATAGCTTTAGGTTCTCTCTGTAAGGACAATGGCAAAAATTCTCAGTGATGTTTGCGCTAGCAACAGTGATATTGACAGTAGATAATATTTTGTTACAATGTTATGTGTTCTAGATACTACTGTAACTCTTTATGACTAAATCAGTTCTCCTAAGAAATCCACAAGGATGGTTTTCCTTCATCCGGTTTTGTGGAGAGCCTGTTCTTAGCTTCAAAGACCCCATCCTCCACCATAGGCACCCAAAATACTTGAGGAAAAAACTAAATTCGCAGGAAGACAATGAGGATAGGGACTACTTCAGCCACATTCTCAGGCACAAGGTTAGTGGTCTGTTCTCATTACCCCACAAGTCTCCTTGGCTACCAGTCATAGCCCACATCTGTTGTATTAGGAGTGACCTTGAGTTAGGATCTCTTATATTTTTGGATCCCAGTGAGCTTTTAGAACTGATTCCTACAACCTTGATTCAGAGCACATTTCTGGCGATTATATGTCCTTTAGCCTCATCCTGACCAGTCTGAACTTAGGGGCCTTCACTCATGCTGTAGCCCTGGAGCAATGGCATGTGCCTTGCTGGGGATGGACAGAGCACCTGAACCAGCCTAGCATCCATGACCATTACAATAAACAATACTTACTGGGGTCTAGCTCATCAATATTTACCATTGAGTTCCCACACTCTCCAGATTATGTGCAAGCCATCTAACTGCTGTCTAGTCTAGCATTACCCAAACTCCATGAGCTACCCTGAGGGAATCACGTTGCCATGGAGATTCTGACAGCCTGGTTCTTAGCTTCTGCGTTTCTCAGAAGCTTGCAGGTGATGCCAAAGCTGTTGGTCCATAGACAACATGGGGGGCAGCAAAGCTCTAAAGCAGATCTTTGCATCTAAACCAACCAGATGGCATTTGAAGCTTTGAAGGCTATTTCATCCAAGTTTCAACCACTGACCTGCACTGTTGTGATGGGAAAGCAAGCAGATGTACAAAAAACAAATGGATCCAAGGGTGTTCCTATAGAATGTTATTTATGAAAACAAGCAGTGGTCACACTTGGCTCATGCCTTTGTCTGCTCTTCCTATAGCTAGGGCCACAGTCTACCGCATGCCTCCTGCAGTATATTGATGGTATTGAGAGACCCAATCAACGGTTTCCCTATGTCTACATTCTTTGCATGTGAGTTTGCATATTATTCTCTTTTGATTGCGGCATTGACTTATGCTTTGCTTCAGTCTATGGGCTTTTCTTCTAAATTACTTTGGCTATTAAAACACAGCAGAAGCAATCTCATGCCAGTTATGAGGCCCAGTCTTCAGGAAGCCTTCCTCCCATCTGCTCTCTTAGATGTCTCCTCTGGAGGAACAAGCCCGCCTTTATCAGTGAAGGAAGGAGGAAGGGCAATGAAGGGAAACGATGATACCCCTGCAACTTAGGAGGAGCTGTTGGCAGACACAAAGAAGAGTCCAGCCAAGACAAGAATTGCCAAGCTGGACCCCATCTCAACCGCCAAATATCAGGATCATGAGAGAGTGGAAAGACTTTCATTTCATGCTGCAGCGTTTAGGTTGGTTTGTTAAGCAGTAAAAGCTAACTGATTCACCTACTCTCAGTTGTTATCAGAAACCATTATGAGGAGTCCTCCGAACTAACCCCGGGATTCCATATTGTGTCTAATTTACAGACAAGCAACTAGGGTGCAGCTAGGGAACTTCCACAGAGCAGCACAAGAGGGAGGTGACAGCTGGAAGTCTAAGTCACCTCGAAGGTGGAGCTCTTACCACTGTTCTGACATTATCATTCTGGCTTGATTTTCTTTTCTTTTCTTGTTCTCTGCCTACACACACACACACACACACACACACACACACACACACACTAAGTATTTGACAGTTGCGGTTCTAGATAGTTCTAGAGTAGAAAAAAAAACTTCCACTGTGGCTTTTTGTGGAGTTTTGTGAAGACTAACGTTCCAAGTGTGTTTCTCTCGGGTCATATGACATGGGCGGCATTTTAAACCACGCACCATCTAACCTTCAGTACCGTGATTCACAGGCTGAGGAGCTCCTTAAGGATCAGTGCTGCCTATCCACTGGTGTAGACCTCCTCGAAAGAGAGGCTAGCATGACCTCTGTAGCAGGCAGGCACTAGAGAGGGCTACTGCGCTTCTCGCCAGACTCTCAACCTATGGCCCGGGTCTGGCAGGTCTACAATCTTTTCCTGAAGCATATGTTTTGGTCTTACAGATTTAGTGCGGGGTTGATTTCCTCCCTTCCTGGACAAGGACAAACTTCATGAGATGGTGACTTGATTCACAAAACAAAAGCAGCATGAAAGCACTCTTCAAATTAAGTCTTCACACACAAAGAAGTAAAAGAGAGGGGAAAAAAAGAAGAAAAAGGCAGGTTCATTCAGAGTAATAGACCACTTTATTCTTTAAAAAGAAAAACAATTGGACTTTACTAATACTCACTAATGACAGAGGTCCTTTGCAGAGGAACCAATTTCACTGATTACTGAATCATATAAAATATTCTGAGAAAGAAATGAAATCTTGGTCATTCAGGACCCTCTGTGATTCTTGCTGAGAAACAGGCACCCACTGCTGCTTTAATTTGGAGAATGATTGGGTTTGCAGTTTAGTGAACTGAGATAATCACAAATACCATCCAACTGCAAATCTGCGTTTCGGTCATTAAAGAGGACATTTGCAGGTGATAAAAAGGAATAGAGCCGCTGGGGGCAAATCGACAATGCATTGAGTTCAGGATGTGTGTATTTAGGGTGTGTTTGGTTTCTTTTAAGCTACTGGGAGAATAAGATTTCCAGTTGAAAGAATTTATTCACCTGGAAAAACCTGAGCCAGGAATTTATTATCTCAATGCATGCTTAGAACCTTGATAATAAAATAATATTTTGACATGCAAAGTCAAAACCAGCTGTGTACTTAGAATACGTACCAGATCCTCCATCAACATAACAGATTCTAAAGACTGACAGCTAATTAGAATAGTTAAATGCATTTGTTTATAAGCAAAGGAAAATGATAAAGTGCTTGGGAAACAGGAGTATGGAGCATTTCAATGGTTGATCTTAGGAAGTCAATGCTGGCAGGAAAAAAGTGGTTTTGCATTTGACTGGAAATAGTTCTTTATTCAACTTACAGGGGTGTTTCTAAACTATTTTGTCAACGTACGGCAGTGCTAGAGTTGGCGTGCTGATCAGTAACTTGTCATCCCGACTCAGATCCCTCTCTTGATGTCTTTAACCGGTTTAAATTACCCATTGGCAGCAATGGGGACAAAACCAGCACCATGGGAAATGAGAGCTGACTAGTGGCAAAGCCTGCCATGGGAGTGAACTGACTCATCAAAATCATTCAAGTGGATTTTGTATAACAACCCTACAACATCCATGCCTTCAGTTAAATAACCATTAGTTCAGTGATGTCTTAGTATTTATGGAAATATCTTCTTGCTCCATAATCAGCTTCTTCCAACCTAGAGCATTCATTATATCCCCACAGACAGGTATGTTCAAAGTGATTCTTAATTAGTGAAGTTACAGTCTGAATGGTCCTGCATTTGAACACAGGAATTTAAGTATTCTTTGAGCATTTATATATTGAGTTCTTCCTATGGCAGCATTGCAGAATGACTGAGGTTAACATCTGAATTTCAAGGTACATAGTGATTCAGTAGGAGATGTATATTCACAAAAAAAAAAATCACATGAAATGCAAAACAGGACCATTTGCAACCGAGAAAAGTTGTGCTATCAATGTTCAGAGGAAGGAGGAATCTGGGAGAGCGCCTAAATAGGAGAGCAGAGTTTTCCTCTATGGGATGTGGAAATATGTCCGAGAGAAGGCAAACAAAGAAAACAAAGGCAAGCCAAGGCCAGGAGAGCAAAGCAGGTCTAAGTAAGGCATGAGGAATGTTGTGTGGAGATTTTGGAAACTAAACTAAGTGTAAGCTGTGCTGAGACCTGTGACCTGTGATTGTTTGGTCTACAAAGAAGTAGATGTGATGTGCTGGGCAATTTGGCTTGGTTAACCATTTTCAAAGAAAATGTGCCCAACATATGAATCCTTTTGACAGTCCTCTTGATTCCTCAGCTCACAAACCACCAATCACTAGCATGCCAGAGCTCTGTAGAGCAGTGTCATACTGGATAATGATACCATGTAGACGAGTTGAAGACTCAAGTTGATAGGATTGTGCCAGTGGGCACAGATGGAACACGCTGGCTGTACTGCAGAGGGGGCAGCTACAGATTACTGTATCACTATAATGATTCCACATTCTTGGAACAGACAGATTTGGAGTCAGTAAAAAGATATCATCTGTGTTAGGGGGAGACATGTATGAATCACTCTTACTACATTGGATAAGTCTACGGGTCACTCTTACTACATTGTGGATACATGTACCACAAAGTTGTACAAACTCACAGAATGTGCAACATCACAAGTGAACCCTCTTGTAAACTTGACTTTCAATGATAATGATGTATCAGTGAAGATTCATCAATTATAAGGGACGTACTACTCTGTGTGCTGTTCAGACCCTGGGTAAAATTATGCATGTTTCAGGACAGAGGATACATGGTAAGATCTCTGTCTTTCCTGCTCAGCTTTGATGTCAAAAGAAAATGTCTTTGAAACGTGAAACCATTACAAATAATATGTGCCAGGCCATAATGAATTTAGGGATTGGTAACAAAAAATAAGTATAATCTAAAAATCCTATATAGTTTGCAATTTAAAACACATCTAAATACTTCATGAACAATAGAAGAAACTGGAGTGGTGATTATGGGTACTATATGAACAATAAAACAGTGTTTACAAGAACATGGGAATGCAATGAATGCGGAGACGTGTATAGCCTTGAAAGCTTGTACCTGGCAAAAGTCACATCAGCTGTTAACAAACTAAATGTGTAACACAGTCATGAAGGGGAAGGGTAATAAGCCTATTAATGAACCAAGTACCGTGTGTGTAACCCAGCCAGTCCCACTACCATCACTTAAACCTCTAACCTCCAGCACATCTCCTCCAAGAGAAGTTTTTCCCTTGGGTTGGAAAAATGGTATGATGCCATAAAGCTTTTATGTGCAGACTTAATTTTTGTTAAGTCTTTTACCTGCACCTCATTTCCCTACCCATGCTTGAACTTTTCTATACCCAGTAACTTCTGGTTTTTTTTTGAAGAAAAAATTTTAATTAAAATATATTTACCTTATTTTCCCCTTTCCCTTTCTGCTCTCCAACCCATCCCATTTCCCCACTTCACTCCCTCTCAAATCAATGACTTTCTTTTCTTTGATTACTATGGTAACACACACATAAACACACACACACACACACACACACACACACACACACAGAGAGAGAGAGAGAGAGAGAGAGAGAGAGAGAGAGAGAGAGAGAGAGAGAGAGTTGTCATTTTATCTGTATTTTACTATTCTCTTTTCCTTAAGGCATTCATCCCCAGTAGCCCATTTCTATTTCCAGATTTCCACATATGCTTCAGGTTAAACAGAAAAATCAAAGATATGAAGCAATGAACCATATTGAAGAAAGAATACATCGTGTGCACCTTTTCTGGGCCTTCGTGATTCCAGGGATGGTAGGGGATAAAGCCAGGCTCCTTCCCATCAGGTTCTTCAAGGAGTGTAAGAGAATTCCTAGGCAATAACACCATGTCAA